>NC_041345.1:19905384-20090384 GCF_004354835.1 Perca flavescens
CAGTGATCCGCTGTAAAGCGTGTCTGCGAAGCAATTCCTCTGTGCACACTGTGATGTTGAGGTCCATGCCCATCATGCTGCATGACAGAGAGGCTTTGTTTGAGGGATTTTATCAACCAGTGTCCCAAACACTATAAGTGGCTGAAGTTGATCAGTCATTTATCTTCAAGGAAGCGAGTAGTCATATATCTTTCTGCAATTTATTTAATTTCATTGTGACAAATGAGCTGAGCGGAAGTTTGTACTCCCCAGATCATAATATAATCTTTTACATTAATTTTTTCTTGGTTAGTTCGATTTGTACCAGTCAGCCTACCGAAGATATGTAGCTGCTCTCAAGCTTAGTTACCATTAAACCAGCTAAAGGAGCTATCCTGGTTGGATTGAATGGTGAGATAAATATGTTGTTATTAAAATAAACATCAGACCATCATATTCATATTGTATTCACTTATATTTTCTTCATTATTATTTTCAGGACGATATAGTCTTTCCATTCCATGCCTGGCGTGTGGTGCATGCCAAAAACCTGGACGGCTGGACTGGACCCTGGTCAAGTGTGTTACTGGCCTGCAACAGTAAACTACCACACTGTGTACCAGGTTGACCTTTCCAGTCTTTGAACATCTGAGACTGCTTGCACGGGGCTCTCACGTCAGGCATTCATTGGGATATTGGAGGAGAGGAGCAGAGCCTGTGGGAGTAAATATATATATGCTTACTATATATATATATATATATTTTTTTTTACAAAATAAAAGAAGTTCAGTGAAGTTCGGCATGTATCTTAAATGCACAATGTTTGTTTTGTCATTGCCATCTAGCCAAGCAACATATGTGGGGATGCCTTCCAGCCGGGCATACAAGAGTGGTCCATGCCAAATTTGAGGTGGGAAGAGCCATGGGCATTAGTCCTTTTACCTGCCTTGTTAGGCCCAAATGCATGCGGTTTCTGTGGATAGCAACCGCAAGCATTATAGATTCAGAAGTGCCACAGGGTATTACATATGTCTTTGAAGCATTAACTGAAGATATTCATGTATAGTTTGTGCTGCATTTTAAGGACTTTTGCCGACATACATCATATCTAAAAAAAAAAAAGATCCACAGAAGGGCTTATTTGATGGTGCATTGTTTGCAAGCGGCGGCGATGTGGCAAATTTTGTGCATTACGTTTCAAAAATGCTACAAAGCATATAAAGTTAATAATTTAGCTACACTAAAGTCATATACAGGTGCATCTCAGAAAATTATAATATCATGGAAAGTTCCATTGCTCTGCCATCCTCAAATCAACATATCTGTATTATCATTTTATTCACATATTCTTTTATCTAATCTGATCTGATCTGTAAACCCCATCATCAATTATCATTCATTATTTTATATTAATAGGCATCAGGTAAAGGTATGTGTGGCTCCAGTCAGTGGACAGCGGCTAAAGAGACCTGCAGGGCATCTGCGTCAAAAATTGACGAGGAGGGGATTGAGATAGCGGTGTGCAGGCATGGAGTCCTTCTCAAGGCATTAAATATGTTCAGAGGAGATTTTTGCCTATCCTATGTACCTTCAAAAGAGCTGTCTACCCTAAGTCCAGCCTTTTTCTGCATGGATGTAGCCTGCAGATACTTCCCCCCTACCTTGAGAAAGTTGCCACCCAGTGTCCGGAGCTGCAGGTTAGAATGATGTAAAAAAAAAAAAATTTAATTTAAACAAATCCATTTCCTCCACTTCTGAAGGTGACATCATGCCATGAGTTGTTGATTGTTTTGCATCTCAAAAGTATTCTTCTAACTGTTGTGACTGCAAGACACAACTTACTTTAGCACATTCATTGTAATGCATTTCAGGCATGTCTGTTTTTTCACACATCATAGACCCTGCAGACTATCGTCCACTCCTCTCAGTGATGCACGCCAAAGCCCATACATGGACGTGTGAGGTTAGCGTGTAATTTTGTGCATGAATTTCTACTTCCATTTGTGCTTGGGTATGACTGGTTATAATTGTCTTGTAATTGCGTGTGTGAAAGTTGAGCATATTTGTGAATTGCAGTTGAAATGGGGAGGGCGGACCCAAGAAGGGGCAGGTAACACAATAGGAGAGGAGGTGGAACAGGTAAAACTTTTAAATATTGGGCTGACTGCATTAATCTTTCAACCTTCATCATCACACTATCACTAACTGTTTACTAACTGTTTACGATTTAGGTCAACAGCTTCTTGTCCAGGGCTGCCATGTCAACTAAGTACATGTCGAAAGGAGGTAAAAAAAAATAACAATCCTGTGTGTTTGCATGGGGGCATTTATTTCTGCCATGATTAAACAAACTAGCAATTGCTTTTCTACACAGCACGATGAGACATGATTACTATGTTGACAATATCCTGGAACCAAAGGAAAATGGCAAACTTGCAAAGGACATTAGTCCAAAGATACGTGAAGGTATATTTTTCCACCCTGTGACATTGCCACACATTCCTGAAAAGCAGTGGACTAATTCCCATGACATACAAAACATATTAAGTGGGAACCCAGATTGTGGATATTCTCTCTACGTTTTTTGTTGCTTTTTGAAGACGCTTGAGTAGACTGGACCAGGAAAAAAAGCTGGACTTGCTGTGTGCAGAGCTCGGTGTGGGCGACATCAAACTCCAGCAATGGATTGTTGATGTCCAGCACTGGCCATATGGTAGTACTTAAGGTTTTTTAAAACATAAACAGAAACTTTTTTTATTTTATGTATTTTTTATGTAACATGTCATCATTTAAACAAAAATTTCCCAGCTACCACTGTCTTGGAGGAAGAGTCGGTGGAAGGAAAAATCGAGGGCTGTACCTCAGCATTCGCCAACGAAAAGCAAAATCTCTACAGACAGACTGGTTTGACTTTTAACACCTTAATATTTTTAACGCTTCAGGACATCTTTTCATCATGTGATTTGAGGTGCTCTAGATTGTCCACATTCAGTGTATTCAAGCAAAACATGAAACTCAAATCTGCAAAAATGTGATGTTGAGCTTCATGGCCATCATTTGCTGCTTAACAGAGATGCCATGTTTGAAGGCTTCTATCACCTAGTGTCCACAACTTTTGCTGTTACTCACTTGCACTAAACTCTGTTTTTACGTTTTGATTACAGTCCTGGAGTAATTTTATCAGATAAAATCCAGAAATACACTGACAAAAAACATCACTGCATATTCTAATTTTTTTCCTCTTAGACACCAACAAAAGGAGACATGCCATCCGTAAAAGAATTGTTCAAGAGAAAAAGCATTTACAGAATGCCATGGATCAGCTGGACGAAGCACTGAAAATACAGTTACCACCTCTTGACGAGTTGCTTATAACTGACAATTTTGTCTGGCCCTGGGAAAGCCTTTACTCAAGTATGTTAATAACCTCTGGATTTAACTATAAATAGAAGTTTATGTTGATTACATTTTCAATGAAGCAATAGCAAATCATACTTTATGACTATCGCTACTGTGTTGTGTAGTGTAAAATTAAGAACAGTGCTGAGAAGGACTGAAATTCCTTAATTACATGATCCACTTACATGTATGAAGTAAGAAAGTTGTAATATCATGGAGCAAACACTGAAATGAATATGTGCTTGTGTGACAGTATGTAAACAATGTTTAGTAAAACAATGTCTTAACCAGAGAAAGTGGTTGCAAACTTGCATGTTCATGAGCAACGAAGTACTGTTTGAAATATGAAACGTGATATTATGGTAACATACTACCATTGTCATTAAACAATACATTAAAACACACTAAATACATTAATTTGACACCATGTTTTATTCCATGAACTACAGACAATGGTGATCTCTCCACCAAAAAAAATGTCTTTGACATAGCCATGCTAGTCCACCGCTTTCAGGAAGAGGTCAACATCATTGTGGATGAGATGCACAGGCACATTACCTCACTCAAAATGCAGCACCACAAGCTAACAGCAATGGTGGAGGTTCAATGTAAGTAAATGTTCACTACTGGAATTCCTACTAATTGTGTATCTCCAAATGTCACAGCATATAAATGAAACCAGCACATTGAGCGCTTTCAAAATACTTTAGCTATGTTAGGTCAATACTTTATGCGTGATGAATAGTCCTGACAGTCATATCTTGTCTTTTCAGGCAGAGAAACCAAGTCTTCTCAGCATCTTGAAGAGGCGTCTTCAAGAGCTGCAGGACAACATTGCCACAGCCAAAATGTCATACAGTCCTGCTTTCCAGGAGGCACAACTGTATTGCAGCAGCTGCTGCAGCAGGACAGTGAAACGTCCAAATCTAACTGGAGATGGAGTCCTCTGATGAACTAGAGATGGAGTCGTCCGGCGAGGATTTAATTGAGGACATTTAAAATGCCTTTTGTGCACTCTGCCCTGTTACATGCCTTTCAAAGCTCCTGTCTGGATGTGTTTCCCTCTTGTTCTTTCTCTTGCTCACTCTTTTTTTTTTCTCTCCAGGATTGAGATGATTGCTTTCCACCTGTGTTTGGAGTATTTGAGGTGGCAGTCAATAAAAGGACTCCTGAGAAGTGGGAGCTAGCTCTTGCTCTGCTCTGCTGGCTGGTTGCCAGTCTTCTTGTCCTTTAAGCTGTGGCTGTTTGGTTATTAAACTGTGGAGTGTTGTGAGGTGGAGGTTGAGGACCTTAGGTAAGTTGGAGTACCCTGTACATCTTGCATGTACTTGATCTTTGTATAGATACACCAGGTTTAGTGGTTGTTGCCGCCTGTGTAATGTTCTCTTTATCTTTTTTGTAGAGAGCCGGCTAGGTATTAGGTTTGTTTTGTTTGTAAGCGCTAACGCTAGTGATGAGCTAGGCCCCCGTTTTGTTATATTGATTTTATTTGTTTGGCACAACCTCCAGGTCCCATCCTCCACCCTCCTGTTGTGAGCTATTTCCATGTTTTGAATAAAAAAAAACTTTTTTACACTGACTCTGCACTGACTCTCTCTACACTCACAAAATTTGGTATGTGCCTGTAACTCCTGAAGATTAACATGTACATGTACACAGCATTAGCCATGCCCAACAGAAAGTGCGGCAATTGGGATTTTGTGTGTTGTGACACATCCTGATCAATTTGTCCTAGATGATTGATCTTATTCTTGATTCATCCTATTCATGTCAGTTGTTGATATACATAATGTCAAGTTGTTGATATGAAATTGCAAAAACATTATTGGATTTGTTGCAATGTGCTGAAAAGCAATATAATGTCAAAGTTGGTATAAAAGATGTCAAGATGTTGATTTGAAATTGCTAAGAATGTTGTTTTAATGTTCTTAAATAGCGATATTTACATGAAACTTTAAAAAAAAACTTGCCACATAAACAGGAAATGTGTCATAAATTTACCATGCATTGCTTGACATGGATCATAAATCACATGTTAATGATAATATTCACATGCTCAAAATGTATACAATAATATACAAAACTATAATGTAATTTTAAAAATATAGCTGTTTTTGTATTTTGACTACATTTCCCATGACGTGTACCATTAATTTCAATGGTGCTTACAACAATGGCGCTGAAATTTGTAGTTCCCTGAGGCATTTTTTTAACAAATTAGGTTTAGGATTGAAAACAGTGCCACAGATGGAAATTGTGCACAGAAATAGTTAGAGCAAGTAGTTACATGTGTCACGACAATGATATACAACTAAAAAGAAGCATAATTCCACAAAATATCCAAAAACTTTCAGAGACCATCTGTAACAGGTGAGTTGATGCAAGAGTCAATTATGAAAAATTAGTTGGTGTATCCTATTGTAACCGTATAGTGACTAGAATTAAGCCACATTTGCAATTTTGGAGAGTTTTTGCTTTTGTTGAACTACCATTTACATTCTTGGTTTACGGTTTGATTATGCTTACAGTTTCTAGAGGGCTTGGCCCATGATCTTTGAACAGATATTTAATTGCTATGACAGTTTTGCTTTTAAGGTTGTACTCCATGTGAACTTTTTTGCAAGAAAATGCAAATATTTGTTCACATTATCTGGTCATGATAATTCTTCATTCTCAAGCTCATCAAATTGTACTACGGATCAGGTCATATATGTCAGTTTGAGGAAAAAAATTAAAATATTCAGAGGATAAAATAAACTACCATATATTGTTCAGTCTGATGCAAGAGAGCATGTGAGTAATTTTTACTGCCCCCACACCACCAGTTATCTCAGTAGCGCCCCAAAGGTGTAAAAATTTCACTTTTGAATGTCTTTTAATTCCAGAACCACTAATCATATCTGTCTGAAAATTGGTATGGTAATTACTTAAGATATGGGTTATAAATTATGTTTCTGTCATTGTTCCACCTCATTTGCACACATGGGTAAATAACATGTATTTAAAAATAATGACAACATTGCAAGCTTTTGACTTCATATCAAAGCAGGTGATTAATGTTAGTAATTTAATCATGTTTCTCATTTTATATATAAAACTATTATGTAATTTTAAAAATATAGCTGTTTTTGTATTTTGACTACATTTCCCATGACGCGTACCATTAATTCCAATGGTGCTTACAACAATGGCGCTGAAATTTGTAGTTCCCTGAGGCATTTTTTAACAAATTAGGTTTAGGATTGAAAACAGTGCCACAGATGGAAATTGTGCAACGGAAATAGTTAGAGCAAGTAGTTAAATGTGTCACGACAATGATATACAACTAAAAGAAGCATAATTCCACAAAATATCCAAAAACTTTCAGAGACCATCTGTAACAGGTGAGTTGATGCAAGAGTCAATTATGAAAAATTAGTTGGTGTATCCTATTGTAACCGTATAGTGACTAGAATTAAGCCACATTTGCAATTTTTGGAGAGTTTTTGCTTTTGTTGAACTACCATTTACATTCTTGGTTTACGGTTTGATTATGCTTACAGTTTCTAGAGGGCTTGGCCCATGATCTTTGAACAGATATTTAATTGCTATGACAGTTTTGCTTTTAAGGTTGTACTCCATGTGAACTTTTTTTGCAAGAAAATGCAAATATTTGTTCACATTATCTGGTCATGATAATTCTTCATGTCAAGCTCATCAAATTGTACTACGGATCAGGTCATATATGTCAGTTTGAGAAAAAAATGAAAATATTCAGAGGATAAAATAAACTACCATATATTGTTCAGTCTGATGCAAGAGAGCATGTGAGTAATTTTTACTGCCCCCAGACCACCAGTTATCTCAGTAGCGCCCCCCAAAGGTGTAAAAATTTCACTTTTTGAATGTCTTTAATTCCAGAACCACTAATCATATCTGTCTGAAAATTGGTATGGTAATTACTTAAGATATGGGTTATAAATTATGTTTCTGTCATTGTTCCACCTCATTTGCACACATGGGTAAATAACATGTATTTAAAAATAATGACAACATTGCAAGCTTTTTGACTTCATATCAAAGCAGGTGATTAATGTTAGTAATGTAATCATGTTTCTCATTTTATATATAAAACTATTATGTAATTTTAAAAATATAACTGTTTTTGTATTTTGACTACATTTCCCATGACGTGTACCATTAATTCCAATGGTGCTTACAACAATGGCGCTGAAATTTGTAGTTCCCTGAGGCATTTTTTATCTTTTTTTTTACAAAACGAATTAGGTTTAGGATTGCCACAGATGGAAATGTGCACAGAAATAGTTAGAGCAAGTAGTAACATGTGTCACGACAATGATATACAACTAAAAGAAGCATAATTCCACAAAATATCCAAAACTGTGTGCTTTGCCCCATGTTGCTAGGTAACGCCCTTTACCAGCTGGGCGGAAGACGAACGTGAGCCTCGCCTGTAAAGTGGACGAGAGCAACCGACAAAAAGTCCGCTCTCAAGTCAGACAGTTTCCAGTTGATTCCAGCAGCCTTCAGGCTGAACAACAAGTGACAGAAACACTGTGGTCTGATTCTGATTTAATAAAATGTTATCAGACCATAAATCAGCTCCTCCAGCTGTTTTTATTATGATCGAAATGCTCTACATGCATCTGTTGCTGATTTTAATTAACAACAGACTGTAGATGATCTGTAATCTGAACAGATTTAGTCTCTCTGACTTCTAAACATCACTATCAGCACAACATGTGTTCTGTACAGAATAAGCCTTTAAATCAGACAGCCTTTAAATTTCAAAATCAATAAAAAGTTTATACAAAACTTCGATTCTGAAACAATCAGTTGTTAGATCAGCTGAGAGGCCGATGTTTTCCAGCATGCCCTGGGTCCGCCTGGGTCTTGTAGTCGGTGAAAAGCAACTGAGCTGCCTGCTCATGCTGCGTTCATGCCACCTGGGAATAGAAGGACCACCCCGTGATTACGTTGTTTTTCCGACTGGCAGCGTTCATATGGTCGGGACGCGTGTTCTTCTTCTTCTGTTATATTGGCGTTTGGCGTAACAACTTGTTGCATGGCTGCCACCAATGGTTGGCCGTAGCCGAGAGCATCACGTGTGTGAAAACATGGAGGCCACAATAATACAAGATTTCCTTTTATTTTCTTATACGAACATGGAAACAGCACATCGCCAGCTGTTTGTTTGTGTTATCTGCAGGACAACTAACAGGAAAATACACGGATAATGTGTTGTTTTTTATACATGGGCCTATTTATTTAACTTCCTCTCCAGAATGTAGTTCATGTCATTAGCTGAGCAAAACAGAGACAAGACATAAAGACCAGGTGAAGATAAAGATGACTATTATCATTTATTTTCTTCTTCCTTATTTACACAATATTCTCCACATTGGTCCACGATGACCTCCACCTTTTGCCACTGAAAAAAGAAATAAAAGTATACATGAGTATTATAAGGGGCTTTTTTTTTTTTTTTTACAACAATAGGCCTACATCAATAAATAAATAACAAAAGACCTTCAGAACAGGATGATTAACATCTGCCACCACCCCCACCTACCAGGCATTTCTTACAGATAGCATTAATACTAGATACTCTTGTTCACACTGAAAACACTTGTCCTAAATGACGATTCATGTCAAATATGATATTCATGTCAAGATGTTTTTGTAATGTGCTGAAATACTTACCATAAAGGGCAAGGATGCCACTGCATAAATAGCTGTTTCTGCCCCTTACAAAGAATTAAACAAAATAAAAATTATTATTATAATTATAATTATTATTATTATTATTATTATTATTATTATTATTATAAGGGTTATTCTGTACAGATGTAAGCTCAAGACCTGCTTACCACCCTCACTGGAACCCTTCCAATTTGCCTACCGTCAGAACAGGAGCACAGAGGATGCCATCTCTACAGCACTTCACTCTGCACAATGCTGTTCATTGACTTTAGTTCAGCATTCAACACCATCATCCCCTCCAAACTGATCACCAAACTCAGTGAACTGGGCATCAATACCTCCCTCTGTAACTGGATTCTGGACTTCCTAACCAACAGACCTCAGTCTGCTAGGTTAGATAATAACACCTCCTCAACCATCACCCTGAACACCGCATACCACAGTTATGTGTGCCCCCCGACAATTGCACTACCCTATCCCACCCAGTGTTATATTTATTTACAAATGTACATACTGTAATTACACTTATACATAGCCATATTCTCACTGCTCGTCATACTATTTATCCTGCACATACACTTATTCTTACTACTCTTATAATGTTACTGTTTCTGCAATACAATGGTACTGTTACCACACTGCACATAGCTGTACATACTTTACATATCTGTCTATATGGTTCATACTGAATATCCATATTTATTCAGTTTTTCTTATAATATATATACTGCATAGTATATCTATATTTTACAACCATTATTATGTCAATGCTACTACATTGCCCGTATCTGTACATGTTGTTCATATTACATAGCCATATTTATTCTGCTCTTATAAGGTAGCTGCTAATACACTACACATATTTATTAGGGCTGCAGCTATCGATTATTTTAGTCATCGAATATTCTACGATTATTCCATTGATTAATCGGATAAGAAATACTTAGTAAGAAATACTTGGTAAACAGCAATAGTAAATATTTATTATTGCTGTTTACTAAAAAAAAAAGGAAACCTGTCGCTTGTATATATACAAAAAGACTGGTTTCCTTTTTAGAAAAAGCAACCTTTTTTATTGCCAAATTCCAAGAACCTTAAAAAGAAATACATTACAATAGTAAATTTTGGTGGCCCAAATGTTAATATTTTTTTTTGCCCAATTCCCCTTCTTGCCTCTGGCTCTTTGCACTGGATATGCAAATACACAGCCTAATACACAGTGAGGAGCATAGATATATCTATGGTGAAGAGAAAGAATAAAGAATGCATGCTGGGGGGAGGAGCCGGTTTGTCTCCGGAAGCAGCTACATTTCCAAAGATTAGAAGCAAACTAATAAAAAGTTACACTACAAACCGACAGCTTTCGTTTTAGCTTGGTAAAACATCGCTATTAGCAGAGTAGCATGCTGCAGGCTAGTTGTGTAAACAGCGCGGTGGACGAGAGCAGCAGACGTCAACTACCTTGTGTCGTGTTGGCTCCATGGAATGGATGAGTACACTGGATGTTTGTTACAGAGATGTAGCAGCATTCTCTCGCCTGTCTCTTCTCTTAGACCCTCGCTTTTTTCGTCTTCCTTCATTTGTAATATGGGCCGTCAGTCTTGTGTCCGCAGAAGCACACACCTCTTGGTCGCTAGTAATAATCCTCCGTGAGGAGACACAGTGAGCCGTACAACCTTAATTACATTGATTTAACGAAGCTTCGAGGCAAGAAAGAAAGAATTTTGCTTCGAAGATTTTTTGTAATCGAATTATTCGAGTTATTCGAAGAATCGTTGCAGCCCTAATATTTATATTTAATTTATATTACTCCAAACCACCTTCTGTAAACCAACTGTACACTGCACTATATTTCTTGTTCTGTCTATACTTGAAAATCACATTGCACTTTTTTTGCACTTCTGGCTAGATGCAAACTGCATTTTGTTGTCTTTGTACTTGTACTCTGCACAATGACAATAAAGTTTAATCTAATCTAATCTAAATACTGCCTCAACGTTAATTAAGTATTAGACAAAGCAAACAAAGTAATTATTGGTGCCATGTGGATACAGAAAAATCTGTTTACAAGGCCCTCAAAATCACCAGTTTTCCAAGTTTTTTTTTCCATATCTAGGGCCTTATATAAAACTAATGGGCATGCAGTACAATCATACCAAGAACATGTCTACGTTCCACCCTACAA
The DNA here is from genome assembly GCF_004354835.1 of Perca flavescens. NCBI lineage: Eukaryota > Metazoa > Chordata > Actinopteri > Perciformes > Percidae > Perca > Perca flavescens. The sequence continues at coordinate 19,916,651 of NC_041345.1, forward strand.
AGTTTGGGCCGGTTAAGAATTATACTTTTCAAGATATTAATGCCCAAACATGGCCTCCAAGATGAGGTATTTCTGAGATAGTAAAAATGATACGTTAAGGGTGAAAATATGTATGAAAACATTGGAATTTAATACAAATATTTTACAGGTCTTACTTTTGGGACCTAAATATTAGGTAAACAAACTTTGAGCAAAATCTGAGATGGTCCAGCAACCATTTTCCTGGATTTTGTCTGATTCGACACAGAATGACCCATATGATATTTTACATATCATCTTTTGCATTTTCATGCACTGGTGATTTCTTGGAATTGCATTTCTAGTTATACTTATCGCTTTTATCTAAAGCAACTTACATATGTCAATTATTACAAGGGCCAGTCTCCCCAGATCAACTAGAAGTTAAGTGTCCTGCTTAAAGGCACAACGGTGGCAACTGGGAATTGAACCCACAACTTTTTCTGGCTAATGAATGCTAGCATAGTTCCTTAGCCACTATGCTACCCCACTTTAACAGCCTATCTACTGTTAATGCACTTTCATTTCCCTCAGATACCAACCTTTTATGTCTTTCACGAAGGACATTCCCATCAAAAATTTCCTGGTGGCAATAGGAACAGTCTGAAATAAAGATATACTTGAGTGAGTATGTATCCTACTGGAAAGCAAAAGAATTAAACAGCAGAAAATAAATAAATATGTCCTATGAAGTATTATGCTACAATGTACATGTCAACTGATACTCTGTTCTATTTAGTTAACAAATTTTCAATACATTCCCTACCATTACTTTTTCTCCTCTCCTTTTTCTTCCTACTGAGATCTACAGCTGAGGCAGGTAAAGTGGTGACAGTGGCTGGCAGGGTGGGAGTAGGAAGGGTAGGAAGAGGTAGGGTGGGAGTGGTGAGGGTAGGTAGGGTGGGAGTGGGAAGGGTAGGAGGAGGTAGGGGTGGGAGTGGTGAGGGTAGGTAGGGTGGGAGTGGGAAGGGTAGGAGGAGGTAGGGTGGGAGTGGTGAGGGTAGGTAGGGTGGGAGTGGTGAGGGTAGGAGTAGGTAGGATGTGAGTGGTGAGGGTAGGTAGGGTGGGAGTGGTGAGGGTAGGAGTAGGTAGGATGTGAGTGGTGAGGGTAGGAGGAGGTAGGATGTGAGTGGTGAGGGTAGGCAGATTGGAAGTGGTGAGGGTTTGTAAGGTGGGAGTGGTGAGGGGAGACAGGTTGAGGGCAGAGGAAGGCAGGGTGAGAGTAGAAATTGTAGGGGAGGCAGTGTGGTGATGGTTGGGGAATCAGGGTGGGAGTCATGAGGGTTGGTGGAGGTAGGGTGAGGGTAGTGGGAGCCAGGGTGGGAGTGCTGGGGTAAGGTGTAAGATAGGTGGATGCAGCAGGCTTAGGCACTATGGAATAAATATAAAATGTAAGTAATCACAGTCTCTTCATTACTGTTATGAAGGGTTATAGTTGAGAAATGTCATGTCACAAATATAAAAACTGTTGACATAAAAATATGCATTACATTCAATATGCATTGTATTCACAGACATAATGAGGCTAGTGTGGGACAGGTTTTAAGTCTTGCAGGCTCAAAACATTTACCTCAATATTCATATTGTACCTCTATTGTAATTGTATGCTATTATTAATTAACTCAATTTATACCGTTATTTGTAATGTTTATATACCATTTTTTGTAAAATCAATAAATTTGAGTATTGCGATATTTTACTATACTGTATATACAGACATATATACAGTATATATACTGTATACATTTTCAAAACAATGTTATGCACATGATAATGCCTTTATAATGTCACAGAAATTAGAATATCTCCTTACACACAAAGATAGGTTGAGAGTCTACACAATTACAATTGAACAGACGTAGTCTGCGAGACTATTCAATTAAAAACAAAGATAAGAGACGGTCTGCGAGTCCGTTCCGGGTTTTGACAAAGGTTTGAAAAAAAAAAATAACTTAGCCTTGTGGTGACGATCACATTGAAAAATATAATAAAGTTTCTGTCATCATGGGTAACGAAACCTCCAAGCCATGTCAAGCCTCAGGACCCATTGTTGGTGAGATGAGCCAAAAATATGGACCGAACTGCTTGAGATGTCTGTCTTTAAATTCTTATATTGCACTGTAAATTTTATTCTTGTCTTTTAATGTTTTTAAATTGTTTTAAATTGTTTTCTAACTGCTCTTTAATGTTTTATGTAAAGCAATTTGAATTGCCCTGTTGCTGAAATGTGCTATAAAAATAAAAATAAAAATTTCAATACATTGACTCATAAACCCTGCATCGTGTTATGTATCATATCACAACAAAGCCCTTTTGTCCTAACCCTCTCTTTTGCTGTAGCTTTATGTTATTAAATCCAGGTATATGTAGTAACCATTTTTGAAAAAACAACTAAATAAAAAAAGAGGTCGTTGGTTCTCTGGCCTATCTTGCTTAAATAAACACTACAAATATATGCAAATATGTAACTTTATATGTAACTTTACTCTGATTGTGGGGGGAAAAAAACACCAGCATAACATTGGCTGTCAGTGAATTGTCAATAAACCATTCCTATGAAATGTTTTTAATCCTTCAACAGATGTAGATTAAACAAAAAAAAGATAAATAATATTTTAATTTGTAGGCTTTGTGAAACAGAATGTACTGTTATGTGGTTCAATAAAGTACAATAAAGTATGAGAAACTGATTATTTTGTTATTAAACTGAATATGTATGCTTACAGTTGAGGAAGGTCTCAAGACCCCTTTAATTGTGGCAAATGCCTTCATCGTCTCCCTGGATGGCTGCTCTTCCAGGTGGAGCAGCTGGGCCTTAAACTTCTTCTTCCCCTGCTTCGCCACCAGGAGCAGGGGTAGAACCCCACTGCTTTCAATTTATGTAACTGTAACAAAACAAGAACAAAACACCATATGTTTTTGTTTGCACATACACAGATACCTGAATGAACAATTAACTAGAAAATAAATGAATGTAACATGCTTACATCAATAAAGGCACTATCCAGTGCCTTTACGGCATTGAACTTTGTTGGTGGTTTTTCTTCAATTTTTTTTAACTTATTCATTTTAATTGCCTTGTATGGCTGCTCCCTTCCACAAAGGTTGCACTTCTTTCTTTGCCACGCCAATCATGGCGTGACAGGAGATACAGGACTTTTTAGTCGATCCAGGCATCTTTATGTAGGACACAGTTGGAACAGAGATGGGGTGAGAGGTTTGAATGGAGAAGGATGAAGTAGAGAAAAAAAAGAGAGGGTAAGCGAGGTAGCGTGAAAACTGACATGACTTCTGCACAGACAACATTTCAACAATGTCCACAGTAGAGTTTAGAATGTTTGAAACCACATATTGTTTGGATACTGAATATAAACAAAGCCTATGAATAAAATGTCAGATTTACATCTCGATTTTCACCCCAACTCAATATCTCGGACACTATGTCTCATCCTCCCTTTCACAGATACACAGGTACACAAGTACAGAGACACAATCACAGAGACAGCCACAACAGTTTTGAAATATAATAAACAGCAATCTTATGTAGATCAATTTTATATAGGCCTAGTATTTCTATGGGATTTTCAAAAAGAAAATCTGTTTAAATCTCAACAAGTCTATGGGCCCTATTTTAGGATCTAAATAGACAGTCTAAAAACGAGCACACTTGCGCTCAACTTGGCGCTGCAATGCACATGGTATCGACGATAGGGCCCTATAGCTCCAAGGCCGGCTACACACTGCTAGCGTGGCGTTTCTGTTGCATGTCAGTTGCATGTCATTGCACACCAGAAACGTGTTTGATGCGGTAGCTGCGGCTGCTAGCCTTGTCTGTACACATGTATGTTTCCCATTGATAAAATGCAGTAGTAATACTTAATGTTAAAATGTATATATATATATATATATATATATATATATATATATATATATATATATATATACTGATTTGATTACAGCAAAGACAACGTTGGCAGTATTGACGGCAAAATAGGCTACAGAATATTTCGTTCTGTATTGACAGGTGCAATATTTGAAAATTGATTAAAACATTTTGTCTGTACACATGTATGTTTCCCATTGATAAAATGCAGTAATACTTAATGTTAAAATATATATATATATATATATATAATGTTAAAATATATATATATATATATATATATATATATATATATATATATATACTGATTTGATTACAGCAAAGACAACGTTGGCAGTATTGACGGCAAAATAGGCTACAGAATATTCGTATACAGAATATACACGTTCTGTATTGACAGGTGCAATATTTGAAAATTGATTAAACATTTTTTTAAATTACACTTATATATCTGCATTTGTGTCAAAACCTCGAGACATTCAAACATCAAAATATCATTTATTAAATGTATTTGTGTCAAAATGACATATAAACATCTTTTCGTATTATATGTTGCCTGGAAACGCTTCCAACACGCTTGCATGTCACGTGAAAAATAGGCATCTGGCCTATTTTTAGCATTTTCGGCCGCAGCTCAAGCCGAACACGCAGGCAGTGTGTAGCCGGCTGCGTGGCATGAGCGTGTCAGCTGCGTGGCGTGTCCGTTTTTTTTGGGCTCCCATGTTAACAGATTAGAGCTTGCACACTGCCTGAATGACACGCACATCTCAGGAAACGCGTGCATGCTAGAAATAGGACCGACACCTATTTTTCAGGTGACATGAATATATTGGAGGCATTTCCATTCAAAAGAGACAGGGAAAAGACTGGCCGCAGCAGCAGCGCATCTGAGACATTTCTGGTATGAATGCACATATAAAACACAACGCAGTAGCCACATAACACAGACAGAATACACATGCCACGCTTGCGGTGTGATTAGACCCAAACGTCTTGTGTCCCCCTCCTTATCTCACGGATAAACATGCACACACACAAACACATTACTACTATCAACCATTATATTTACATTGCATTTACATTATATTGCAACATCTTGAAAGCTGTACAAAAGGTAACGTTAGGTTACATTTGGGTGAAAAAATATCTAAAATACACATTTCTTTCATATTGAAAACGAATGTGTGTGTGTGTGTTTTAACAGTTAAAACACATAAACTCAAGAACAGAGGTCATAATTTAATCTTGCTTGGAATGAATTTAGATTTTCATTGCTACAAGATTGCTGATAGTGCTAGCTAGCTGCCCTATGGAAATCATACCAGATATCAAGAAATGCTAGGTCATACAAAAGGTGGGTCTCTATATAAAAATGACTTAAAAACAGGTAACCTAACTTAATGTTTTATTAACTAGGGCTGTCTTAAATGTTTATTGGATACTACCATTGCAACAATGTCCATTTAATTTAATGCATAAGTTGCTAATAACAGTAGCTAGCTAGCTACTACTGACAAGTATTTTAGCTAGCTTGCTAGCTAAGAAGCTATATTGCAAACACAAGAAAATCGTACATTTGTTGATCAGTTGCAAAAGCACATATCGATTGGATTCTGTATACAAAAATAAATATGTTAAACAAGTTGTTTAAATGATAATAATTTTAAATGAATAAAATGATCGTTACCTTTCTGGTATGGTCCTTTCTCAGGGCAGAACGGGGTGAGTCTCGCATGCTACGAGATCTCACGTTGCTGCAGCTACGAGACGAGATTTCACGTTGCTGCAGCTTCAAAAGAATGTAACAGCATTACATTTTCTCACCATGCTATTTTGTAAGGTTGTTACATTTTTAGTAGGAGACTGGGTTGCACAAGACGAGGACACTATGGTCAATTTTTACACAAGATTACTAAAATTGTTTATATTTTAATATGAATAATAAATACTGTTTGATTCATTTTCATAGAAACGTCTGGTTTAAAAAAAAAGATTCAAATTAGTAAATGTTATAGCCTACAAAATGTAATTACAAATGTTGGGTCTTTTTCGGGGGAGCCGCAACCCTCGCCCAGGACCCTGTCCTGTCCCCTTTCTTCAGGGACTAAGCTTTATGAAGATGCTTCACATCTATGAGGTCTTATTTTCTAATTCTACTGCTGATGCCTATAAATGTTCACATTCATGCTAACAACTGCGAAATTATACTATTGCTGATGTGTCCTTTCATAAACTGAAGTGTTGGGAATGGTTGACCTGTTTGTGACATTAGATGAAAAGTAAAGGCGCATGACTGTTTTTACCGAAACTTAGGCCTACAACAACCCATTTGTTGTAAAGATAGCTTTTTAAAATGTTGGACTGAGATACTGGCCAACAATCCTTCCCTGCAGCTACACCACATGCGTTGCTGAAAAAGATTTGGAGGAGCATTTGGATGGAACCAACCTCTGTGTCAGAGTCTTCCTGTCAAGGTCTGGAAGTAATCCACTCAATAAGGAAAGAAAGAGGGAAAATTATAAAGCTGACATGTCCCAAATGTGTATCCCATCCCTCCTGCAACTCAATTACCCTCTGTGGTACAGTTAAAGTTTACATCAGATCCCAAGGCAAAGCTATAAGGAATATACTCAACTTCAGAAAAAGTTTTTAGTGGGAACAAGGAAGAGAAAATATACACAGGCATTAAAATGCAGAAGCTATATTCAAAACGTAATGATTAAACAGTTGATAAGAGAATATTGGTGACTAACGGAAATCCAAACAAATGGAAAACTATAAAGATTTTCTTTTCTTTTTCTCAAGGAGGAAATGAAACATAAAGAAAAGAAGGATCTGTGCGGGATTAATGGATCTGAGTGTGTAGACCTCCCCAGAGCTGGAGATTTGATTCTCCTCCATTTATCCAGACCTCTTTTCATCCCCCAATCCACATGAAACCTCCCTTCATCCCTCGGTCCTCTATATTTCTAGTGCCAGCATCTGTCATCACTCCTACTTCCTTCCTGACCTGTTTTCTTATTGTGCCCTGGCCTCTTTTCAGGAAAGACAATGATTAGCAGAGGACACTGTGATTGACTGCTCTGTCACAGAGCAGCTCATGGAGATTCAATCAGTCCATTGTTATCTTGAAGTGCCTCATTTATATCTCTGGAGAATAAAGGAGAAGGGGAGTAGTGAAAAAGGCTGGGAGGTAGAAAGACAAAGTAACTGCTGGTGTTAATCTGACATTTCTTTACAGTAAATTCCCCCTATCCTGCTATAATTGTGGTATACAGATGGTGCAGTGCATCAGATTAAGTCACAATGAAACAAGATAGATATGTTCCAGACTTGAAGCTTGATACGATCTATATGTCCTAAACCAGGAACACCAGCCAGAAATAGATTTCTTTCCTTTCCGCTAATGTGCTCCTCACAATAGGGGAAACAGTCGCAGCGAACAAACACTGACACAACACCTTGTTCATGTTGTCAGACATCAGTCTCCCATGTTTGATGGATGGTTATTGATATCCATGCAGGGGCACTCTGCACGTAGCCAGAGGTGCTCATTAAAACTCCAACGGGTTTCCTTTGATTGCAGCACCCCCAAGCGGCTGCAAGAGCTCAGAATTATTCCTCAGTCTTCAATCACATCTGGATACATGTAGTACAGTTCAACAAGCACATCTGTGTCACACATGAATTGGCACTGTAAAATCAATTTTGCAAATCTAAACATAATCTGCAACATAAAGAAAAATGCAAACAAAAATAAAATAAAAAATGCATATTATATGTCTGATTCATTGGACTCATTAGTGTTGATTATTTGTGGTATTTAAAGGGGCAGTTCACCCAAATTACAAGAAACATTTTCTCACTTTCTGCAGTTATCCCATAATAATAAAGGTGAATGGAACCATGTTTGTTCAGCTTTTAAAAAATGACACTGTAAAAAACCAACAGCAAAGTGACTATCCACATCTTGGCTACTCTAAATAATCTTGTGTTTTTTTTTGAAAATACAGAAAAAAAGAATACTTTCTAAAGACAAAAGAAAACTTCCAATAAGCCCTAAATCCTCACAGACAAAATGTTCTCTTGTCGACTCCTTCCACATTTGTTTTTTACAACGTCAAAGCGCAATGCATTGTGGGTTTTTCCCTTAAACAAAGTCTGCAGTGTTGTGGACTTCATGAATGTGTGTGTTCAAAAGGTCAATCAATCAATTTATTTATTTCTCCGGTAAAATCATATCAAATGTAATCCTGTCAGTTCTTAGTAATACAAATAAATAATATTAAATATATATGTGTAATGGGGGGGTGGGGGCATTGCCTATTGTATGTTCAGCAGAGGTCTTTTCAGGACCTCTGTGGTCAACCAGAGAGTCATCAAAAACTTGGTGATTTCACAGTGGGACAGTCCTCCTGATCCCTCTTAGACTTTAAGGTGGATATTGGAACCGGGCCAAAAAGTGTTGAATATGTTTTCTGTGGATAACTCAGAGTACCAGGGACACTGGCTCTGGAAAAGTATGCTGCTTTTAACATTTTAAATGTAAATGTGCAATGCTGTGAGCACCACAAACTGAACTAAATCGTTTTCCTTTGTTTAGGGGCGGCAGAACAAAATCTCAGTCAATACATACCACTTGAGGTATTTTGACATTTGGGTGAACTGATCCTTTAAATGACCTCCATCACCCATTGGTACCAGCACTGCTAAAGCGTTCCCTCCATCCTCAGGGGTGCAGCAGAGACGATAGACACTAGAGGGCAGTCAATACTCATTTATCCACCCTGCAGACATCTCACCAGGGCGTCTGTTGCCTGCAGCTCCTCATTCAAACTGAATTACACTGTGAAATAGGATTACGTGTCAAGCAATGCAATGATTGAGCACAATTGTTGGGAGTTTGGCAGGAAAGCGGAATGAAAGGAAAATAAACAAACACGCATTCCTACTTGTCATGCTGATGTGAATCGTCTGTGAAACGACATTAAGATAAGTCGATCCTGGGTGTCAAATGATGGGTATCTTTGCATCCACACTGCTTTTTTTCTTTTTTCAAGTGAGTAAAAAATAGCAGCCGCTTGTCTGGCTCTTCCCCAGAGAGTATACAGACTGAGTTATGGCCCTATAATTATGTGCAGGATTGAAAGTGTGTGTGTGTATGAATGAACGTGCTCCGTTTTAAAAGGCGTTTTATTATGGTTGCTGTTTCTTCAGATTGTAGGCCGGGGAGCGGATCTCCCTTTATAGGTTTGCTGTTTCCTCTCCCAGAGAGCTCCCTGATACCCTGGGCAACTGGAGAAGCTGTCTCGCATTATACAGAGACATGTTTGGCTTCTGAAATAATCTAATAAAAAAGAAAGAGAAAGAAAGAGAGAGATAGAGAGAGAGAGAGAGAGAGAGAGAGAGAGAGAGAGAGAGAGAGGGGATCAAGCAGTCTCCTAAGTAAATGAGCTCATTCCCATCTTTCATCAGCATCTCCTGCATCATAATGAGCAGTGAATCTGTATGTGTGCACACAGTCAGATGGGTGCAAGATAGCAGTCGTCTTGCAGCCAAACTCTTTGATGTCTCAGTCACGCTGGATTGACAGGGCCTCATCGCCTCTGGTGACCACCCTCAGCTCTGACCTGGCACCTCCAGGGGTCAGGTTCGCTCAGCATTAGGCCCGTTGAGCCAATTAACCCCAGAACTGAGATCAATTAACCCTTTTACACTGGTGCAAGCAGATAACACCCCATGCATTATCAGCAGGTGCAGAGAAACCACCAGATCAGGTTTAAAATGGGCTGATCCAAGACAAAATAACACTGATAGAAAAGGTTCTGACCTAGTGACAGAGAGATACAGACCAGGTCTTGCTTGTCAGATTGAAGAGAGCTGCAGAGAAAGAAGAGAAAATGGAAAGACTCAGCGAGATGGACAGAGCGAGAGAAACTCATCTCTGAGTCTAATTAAGCAGAAATGGAGCCGTTGTGAGCCAGGGGACCTGCGTAGTGATATTTTGCATTCCAGGCCATTAACCTGCTCCTAATGAACTGTGTGTTATTAGGGAAAGTCTTTATCAATAACACCCCCCTGATGTGACGGTCACTGGTTCATCAGTTCTCACAGAGTACGTTGATTCTCTTCAGCGGGGCTCCGGATCACTGGCTGACCTGTGGGGAGGACATACAATCTGATTGTAACATGCATGAGGCGACAGCATGCTCGAGGATCAGGCTTTGTGACAAATACATGTAGCTGCAGCTTTAACATCCTTAGTTACTTTATGACACAGGAGTTCTTTTTGTTGTGACAAGCACAGTGTAAAAACAGACCCAGTCTTTCCCAATCAATGATTTTCGCCCACCCACAGTGATGATTATACAGGCTTGGTGATGAGGAATGCCCACAATGTTGTCAGCGGATTAGCTAGGCTGTTGTAGTTTGAAAAACTGATGTCACTTTTACTGGTTAGGGATTGGAGAATAGAGGCAGATGCACTCATACAAGTGGAACAGATGTTTATTGTTGTGTAGCTATTGGTTATTATTTTTAATTGTTTATTTGATTGTATATACAAAATGAACTGGGGATGGGATGAGAGAAAGTGGCTGAAAGAGTGAAGGAGGGAGTTGCTGGATAGGTGGAGAGAGATACTGGAGGGGGAAAGAGAGAGGGAAGGGGGGGAGAGAAAAGAGATTCGTGGCTGAGAGATGAGGGGAGAGGCACAGAGAGAGAGAGAGAGAGAGAGAGAGAGAGAGAGAGAGAGAGAGAGAGAGAGAGAGAGAGATAGAGAGCGCGAGAGAGAAACTGTTAAAACGTGTGTTCTCTCTCGCCAGTCTCAGCTGCAGGAGGCTGCAGCTCTATCCCTTCAGGATCTTCACTGGCACCGGTTACCAGTTATGATCTGCCCACTTCCCAGTCAACCCATTTTACTCTGAGCTGGGATCTCTTTATTTGTTTGCATGGATGATAACAGCCTACCGCATATTCATGGATTTCTCATACCACAACTAATTTGACTCAAACCCGGGATTGGTGAAAACAAAAAAGACAAATAAGGGGGTACTCCAGCGATTGTTTTTAGGTTTGTGGAAGCTGCAGTTCAGCCTGTCTTGGACATGGGACCGTGCGTCAGCCGAGAGGGATCCGGTGCCGGGGGAAGAACGTCTTCCTGAAGGAGGAAAAGCCCGTGTGTGGGAGTTTTTTCATTTTTGTTTTTTGTTACCGGGGAGGGGGAGCTGTGGGCTTTACGCGCCGAAATGATGCGTCCCAACCGCGGCTTCATCCTGCTCCTCCTCAACGGAACCGCTTGTTTGGTAAGAAAAGACTGAGAGTGGGGTAAAAGTCACACTGTAGTCTTTACGCATCTTGTTTCAAAATTACCTTTTATTATCCATGTAACACCTTGTACCTGCGTCACACGGTAAGGTGTCTGAACCCCGTTTGCACCAAAAACTTACAAACTCGCGAATATAAGTAGACTCAAATTATGCAGACAAACATGTGGAAACGGTAACGGAGAGCTGAGATGATGCTGGTCAAAATGATACATTACCAGTTTTTTGCAGAGATGCAGAGATAATTCTCGCCTGATGTTCTCTGTTCGTTGCTTCCAAACGCATGTGTGCTGCTGATGTCTATGTTATTTTGGCCCAGACTTATAATTATGAAGTACATAACATTCACTTTGACCCGGCTACTAGGATCAGGTACGGCGGGTGCACTATTATTATTACCAGCGGACACTTGTGCTGGCAGCGTGCCGAGCGCACAGTGCCGCCGGTGCCCAACATCAGTGTGCGTATTTGGAGCCACGTCAGTCTTTTAACGTATCATTTAATCTATATATTTGGGTCACTTGAAAGTATGTAATTGCCCATGAAAATGATGACTTCATTTTCACCTAAACAATTACACGAAAAGTGCACATGCGTCCTAAATCAATCAAACTGCAGGCAGGTGTAATGTTCCACTTTTAGCCAAAGAGGCAAAACAAAAATAAATGTGAAAGCTTTCACCAGTTTGATATGTATACAATGAGTATACTCCATCACAGACAGTGTCAGCCAACATAAACGGCAAAACAAAATGCATGTAAATTGAAGAAAGTGGGTTTACCTTGCAGTAGCTCACACACACCTGGCTTAGAATAAGGAACTTAGACCAGACACAACATATTTGATCAGATTGTTTTATGTGACATTTATTACAAACAGCTGCACCACACAGACTTAAGGCAGAGGACGTCCACATAAAGACAGACAAGCAGCTCTTCTTAATAAAGTCTTTATTCTGAGGACTTACCTTCTTGTCAGATATGATTACATACATAATTTATACTGTGGGTGGTGAGATAACTTTGAACTGAGTGAAATGTCTCATTAGAATCTCTCTTCTCTTAATTGAGAAGTAACACTAACAACCTGCAGTACATATCTTACCTCAGTTAACACGATACCTTCCTTAAGGACCCCCACTGACCTATAACACCACACGTGTAAACATTAACTATTTCTGCGGTCTTAATAAATGCCTCCAACATTACATAACCTATACTATCACATTTAGATCACCCACTCCTCTTTCATGTACGCTCGCATATTTATTAAAAAGCAGCCTTTAATGAAAAATCTGCTCTTGATTCACATGAGAAAACTTGAATACCATTCTACTCGGAAACCCCTGGGCTGAGTAGCACAGGGCCCAGGAAATGAGCAAGCTCCCAAAAAAAAAAAAAAAAAAAAACAGTGCAGTGGAAATACTCAAGTGAGGTTGAGTGCTTGTTTGATGCTTGTCTGTTTGTGTTGGCTTCTAGGATGACCTTGTGGTTTTCATATTAAAGTATTATTCAGGTGCTCACAGGGAAGTAATGGCCATTTTGATGATTTGAGGTCTGACAGGCAGGGTTTATGAAAGACTGAACACAGACATTTATTTAGTTGAGACAGAGCTGTTTCAACAGATCTGAGAGAGAGAAGAGACCACACACTGACTTAAAAAATGGGGTATGAGTGCCTTTTCAGCCGTTGTATAACGAGATACAAGAGTGTGGGATAATAGGCTTAACACTCACTCTTGTGTTGTCTTGGTTCTGGGAGCATTTTGTGAGCTGCAGGGCTGCAGCCTATTGTAACCCTAAAGGTCTGTGGCTAATGATAATAGAATTAATTGGGGCTTTTTCTCCCTCTCCTGACCATGTATCTATGAAAAACGTACATGACATCCCTCAGCAGGAGCTCTTGCGTAATTAATTAGTCCCGTGACATTGATAAATTATAGAGCAATTAATAAATGAAGTAACTTTTTATTATGCAACAGAGTCGTGATTAATAATCGTATACGCCTACTATGCATAAAAATTCAATTTGGATGATTTTCTGTTGTAATAGCTCCGCAATTCTCAGAGAGGGTTGAGTTCTCGAGGGGCCTTTTCTAATATAGACGACAATTAACACAATGTGCCACTCTGGTTGTTGTTTATGTGATGAATGATGTGTTTCAAATGTTAAATATTCTTGGTTTTGAATGGAGGGCAATGAATAATATAAACCATCTCAGTTGCATAATGACTGCTTGAGAAATTATGTTTATTTTTGGCAGCGGTAGAGTTATTCTTCTTCTGTGATGCTCGGCAAGCAGACTGAATTTGTTTCAGTGAACTGAGTGGCTGATAAGCATGTATCAAGAGAATAATCTATGGAATATTTAGGAGGATAGTTTGATATTTACTATCCTTTCACTGTTCTTGTGATTAGCAGTCAGCTGTTGGTTGAGCAGAGTCAAGATGTTTAATAGAGCTGCCACTAATTATTATTTACATTACTGATTAATCTGCTTTTTTAATTTTGCGATTCATCGATTGTCGTATGATCTATAAAATGTAAAAAATAAATTCTGAAAAGTGCCACAATTTTCACATTTAAGAAGCTGCACCTATCAAATGTTTTGTGATTTTGCTTGAAAAATTACCTAAACGATTAATCGTTTATCAAAATAGTTGCTGATCATTTCTCTGTTAACCGACTAATGCCTTAATTAACCGACTAATGCCTTAATTAACTAATCGTTTCAGTTCTAATGTGAAAGCCACAAAGGGCATAGTTCATCACCAAACAGATGCAGCAGGCTGAACTGAGCTCACACATTCCGCCGAAGAGAGACAGGTGGCTTTATAGGATGAGTTGACACATTGAAAATCAACAGAGCAGGTACAGAGTGGTGACAAAGGAAAAAGAGAGGAAGTGACAGGAGGTGTAGCTAAAGTGCTAAAAAATGGAATTTGTTAAACACCTGCCTCAGAGGTTTGTACACCTCATTGACAGTCATCACAGATTCTTTCTTCCCTTTGCACAAAGCATCCAAGAAAATAATCCACATATAATTACAACTGCAGCAGTGTGGCGGAACCGTGCACAGCACAAGGTTGACAATGTGAATCCCCGGACCAGCCGGTGAAATCTGGGAGGGGTGAGGTCACAATCTGAATATCTACCAGTAGAAGAATGAAGTGCAACAGAACAGGGCATTGAACTGCCACAGTGAACAGCAGATTCTCTCCCCTGCAATTACTCCAAAATCACTCCACAAGTATCAATGTTGCTCTTAATCAACATTACAAATAATTATGTTTTAAACATAATTATAATTTAACTCACTTAGCACTTAACAAGAAGACAAATGTAGGTACTTAAATTACGTGCACACCCAAAAAAGAGCATGTTAAAGGCATATTATGCAAGATTTGTACCTTAATATAACTGCTTTGAAATCATTTCAATGGTAAACGAACTCGTAGTCGGGCGAATCATCCCGATAGCAAAGCAGCAAAAGCTGGCAAAACCAGCAATGCAGGTTTGAGAGGTGGCGTCCCGCCAAATCTCACGAGAATCACAACTTGCCTTACAACACGACGTCACGTACATCAACAACATCTAAGAAGCAGCCTCTATGGAAGACACTAGCACGCATTTCAGACGTGAATCATAGTAGAGTCGACGAACAAAACAAAGAAAGTGCGGTCGGAAGAGTCAAGGAAAAGAAAACGAGAAACTGACCGCGTGAGGACAAGAGTCCCACTCGGTCAAGCTTTCACTCGTCGGCGAGAGCTAAAAAGGGTATCGTTAAATAAGTACTCCACAGCGACTCTAGGGGTCGCTGTTTGACAAAAATGGAAACTGCATAGTATGCCTTTAAGACCTTGCATGTGCTGTAACCTTCATGTGGTAAAGATCCCTGGGGACGCAGGTGCTCGGCTCTTCATAAATGCATGTTGAGCTCCTAGCTGCTTTTTCACACCAGAATATTCTGGAAGGGATGAGCCTCAGGTAGCCTCTCTGTGGCCATGAGAAACAGGACAGCTTTGTACTCCCTCTGATTGCTTTCAGTGCAGATGCAGACGCTGGCCATCGTGCTCGATAGCTGGATTTCACCTCTGTGGCCCTGCACAGAATGTCACTGTTTGCAGACTGAATTTCGATGAAGACATTCATACATATTCCAGGGTTTCTGTGCATGGAGGTTATTTGAAAGTATAAAGAAAAGATGAATTTGCAAATAAGGATCTGGTGCCGTTACAATATGTTTCCCACTTCTAAACTTCTATCGCCCTCTATTTGACATTGCCATCAGCAAGGAAACACGTACTTATCTAACACAGCAATTAAAAACAAATTATGTTCTTACATTGAAAGCCTCGCAGAGCCAAAATCCCTTTCATAACAAAGACAAGATTGTGATTAGGTTGTAGCACCACAGCAATGGGACGCTTGAATCATAACTTAGCAGTGCAACAGCTGAGACAATAAAAGGCATACAAATCTAAGCAAAACTGCCTGTAGTTTGCCTGGAACTCCACAAGACAGCATGGTGTAACAAACTTGAATATGTGTGTGTAAGATTAAAAAGCAGAGGCTGCTGGGCACTAATTCTAACCACACCAGACTCCTCTCTCCGTTTTGGCCTGTCAAAAGCCTTACATTCATGTTTCTTAGATACCTGCCCCCCTTGCAGGGTCGCTAACCTTGTCCACCCAGATACATCCCCGACTAAGCAGAAATACCACCTTAATCCTGAGAAAACAAATAGAAAAAACACAGTGTTTGATAGGGCATATATTGCATGCAGTCACAAATGTGAGCAGCAGCAGAGTGAATACAATTTTTGTTTTGTTTTGGGGCTTTCTCGCTCTCTTGAGTCTTGCTCTTTGCTATCACTGTTGCAATCTGTATGTCAGAGCTCATAAGCTTCGACTCACCACCTCACATCCCACACAGGCACAGGAAACACAAAACTCATTCATAATTGTCAAATTTCTATCACAAGGCTGCAGAAACACAGTGGAAGCAGACAGAACAGTCTATTGTGCTGATGACATCTGTCTGGTACTTTTCCCCATAAGGGGGCCATTTAAAAGGGACAATTATGAGCACAATAATATGCACTCACCTTGTTAGCCATTGTTAGAATGATTGCAATATATCTTGGGTGAGCACACGCCATATACAACTGCAAAAACTTGATCATTTACAAAAGATATTTCGCATAGTGTGTGATACAGGAACCAAACTCATGCCAATAGCAGCAACGATTAGTTCAATAAACAATTAGTCAATTGACAGTAAATTATTCCGCAACTTTTTGGTTAACGGTTTCAGGGTTTTTTAAGCAAAATGCCAAATATTTGCTTGTTCTGGCTTCTCAAAATGTTAGAATTTGCAGTTTTTCTTTAATGACATCTTATAGATTTTTAACAGTAAAATAAAACTCTTTAGGTTTTGGATTGTTAGTGGGACAAAACAAGGAAATGAAATGCAGAACATTTTATAGATCAAAGTAAATTATGTTTATTGGTCGTACCCATTTTACAAGTTCTGCCATGGCCACTGCTTTCCGAATCCACACACTGCACATTGTTCAGTTTTACTACATCATTATTTCAAAAACACTCAGCTTCAGCCATGAACTTTATGAATGCCAGCTGCTTTTACCTTTTTTAAAAATGTTTTTTATTGTGGGTCTACATTTATGAAAGTAGTTGGTTTGCACAAATGACTGCATGATTGTTGTTTATCTCCCTAATTTTGATGTGTACGCTTTTTTGGCTCTGCCAACACAAGACTCCTTCCTCGTGTTTTAACCTATTTTGCTTAAACATTTTACATTAATTTGTATTTGTGTATTGATCAAATAAATAACCCAACAATGAGCAATCACAAAAACAATAAATAAACATGAATAAGCGGTGAATGAGCTGCTGGCATTATAATGGACCTACTGTGGCTTCCTGCTGTAGTGTAAAACAGCCTTGAGTTATGCACAACCACAGCAAGAGTGAGCCCAGAGGTGCACCACTTCCCTTCTGACCACCCAGTTAAGGAAGCCATTGAGGGACCGTCTGCCCCTCCCCCCCCCTCGCCTCCCCGCCTCCCCCCTCAGGCTCCCAGCAGCCCCACAGCAGAGACAGACAGAGAGAGAGCTTGAGAGAGACGGACAGAGAGAAAGCACGCTCGCTGACACACTGACAGCCCTTCATACTGAAGCGCTGAGCTGTCCTGAGACAGAATGTCTTGTCTGCTCAAAACCAGCACAATATATTGTGGCATTGCTCTCTGGGAGACTGCAGGGGAGACAGAGCAGATCCTGGAAGAATATCTGTAGGTTTGTCTGCTGGTTTGAATAGTGAAAGGTGGATTACAGTGCACAGCTTAAAGAAAAATGACTCGTAGCCTTGGGTAGAATGAGCGGGTATAACTCCCAGGGGATCCAGATAAAGACGCGCTTGACTTTCACACAGAGGAATAACTAAGGATGAGAAAATCCATAACAGACGTTTTAATTTCAGAGAGCGTCTGCTGGAACTGACAATAGTAAAAGTTGTTTTACTGCGTTGTGAAAATGCTATGGAAAGTGTCAATCCAGAATGAGGTTTTCATTGTTTCAAGCATCCAAACAATATTAGAAAAGGCGGTGTGGGACCAGGGGACGTGGGTTCATTTGAAGGGGGAACATCAGGTTGTCGAAGGAAACTGAAGCTTTTCTGATGCCCCAGGCTCTGAGGTTCATGCTGACCTCATTGTGGTGTGACTAGAGCCGCTGGATACCACATCAGAATGAGACCGGGGAGCAAAATCCCATTTATATTCTCTCACAATCTGTAAACAGTCTGTTCTGCCTGAATGAACATGTAGTGTGCAGTTCACCAGCATGCTGCCCAGTGACGGTACAGTGATTTTCAGGGTCAGAGTGGTGCACATGTCCAGACAAGGCCCGCTGAGGGTCTTTACGGGGGTTTCCAATTAAAGCAGCACGCAGCCACAGGGATCAGGGAATTTGGCTGAGCTCGGTAGAAGAGCGTTTCAAGTATAAAAAATGGATAATAGAATTTTATTTTTGCAGAGTATTGTAGTTTCAGAATTGCCTTGAGAAAGTATTGTTGTGGAGTATAGGACAGCAGTTATTTTGAACATTATTTGTCCAATTTGAACAGTCTGCACTTACCCATGCCCCACTTCACAGTGACCCGGTTAGGAGTTGTCGTGTTTTCTATTTGGTAAAGGTTCACTGATCTAATGCACAAATAGATTGTTGTTAGTTAATTAAAAAGTGGCATATGACTGTTTTCTCAGCAGCTCTCTGTGTAGTTAATGTCTGGATAGTTTTAGGTAACTATAGTTGCTTTTTAAAGGTCAAGGAAAGATAGAATTGGTTAAAAGAAACCAACATTGACTCTTGGTAGGAGACAGACTAAAGTGTGCAGTCATGTTTTTTGTATGTCCAAACATCCACGCTGACTTCCTCACTCTAGCTTTTGCTATGGAAAGTTAACAAATGTCATTTGAAAAAATGCTGTCATCCTTCTAGAGAGGGCAGGTATTATTATTCGCCCAACTGCTAGACGTCACTTAAAAGCAAGGTTGCTTTAAGAGTTCCAACAATGTCCTTTCCTCTGGTGAATTCTAATGCAGTTGAGATGGTCTGCGATTCACACCTGTTGTCAGGATGCGTGTCAGATGTTTCACAAGTAAGCACTTGTGATCAGATTTCACTTCCCCACTCACTTTTGCTTTTATCCATCAAAGACTGCTGCTAAACAGAAAAAGAGTTTAACTTCAGCTAAAGAAGCAGATTGCTGTGGCAGTCTTGTGACCTCGCCAGAGCTTCCAAACAATCAGAGATGCATTGCATCCGTGTTCACCATAGAAATGTGGACACCCACCTCTGCAACCACATCTGGTTTTTAAGCTAATGGCCCTTTAGTGCAACTATAAGTGTGACTAGAGATCGTTCACACAGTTACACACATTCCCAGGTGGTAGCTGCACAGTTAAACCATTGTCTTTGGATTTGACCTTTACTGAAGTAATTAAATGAACAAAAAATAATAATTAATTAGCTTTTTTTTTTTTTTTTTTTTTTTGAAACTGGCAAATGTTCAGGTACTCATGCTTTTGGTAAGCACTTTATTTTTGGTTACGTTGGGCAAAGATTCCATAATAATCTTTTAGCATATTGTAATTCATGTGTGGTCTGAGAGAAAACTATACTGCTGCACCTCCTTTTGGCTCTGTATTTAGGCTTCAGAAAATCTATCACATGTCATTTCAGAAAGAGAGAGAGAGAGCGTTCCTATTGGCTGTCCTGCACATGCATTTCCCTATGCAAAGAGGGGAGAGGGAGAGCTGCAGAAAGAGGTCTCATTCTACTCTAAAGTCTGGTGTTTTTTTTGCATTCTACCCACTGCAGCATTAAGCTCCCAGGCAGGTGTTCAAAATCTAACAAAAAGACTGGAGCATTAAGTCAGAAAACAGGCCTTGATAGGACGGCATTCAATTGAAACATTTTATACCTGAACCTCCATCAAATTTGTAGAGTCCTTTTAGCTTTTACCAGACAGGTGTGAATACTGGAGCAGCGCTTTGTTCAGTTTTGTTGTCCTTGTTTTTAATTATTATGTCTAATTCTGTGCAAGTGCGTTGAAAGTAACAAAAATCGGACTCTTTGTATGTGTACACACTTACTTGGCCAGAGCTGATTAATCAGCTCTGCCCCATCAGTGCATGCTTTAACTCCCTGCTCCCTGGGGATGAACTGGGTAGAAACAGACCTTCTCCACCTTCCTCGCACTGCCAACTTGTCAATATCTTATAATGTAAAAAAATGTGATAGCCAATTCAGAGCTGGCTTCTCTCTGAGCATACAAAATGAGCCCAACTCCACCGGGACCACACAACTGAGCCTGTCCAAAATGAGCTGGGAAAGCGGGTGGAGGATGCAGGAAGAAAGAATAGATAGGGGAAAGAGTTTAGAATAAAAAAGATTCAGTGTAGTGAGTTTGTTCACCCACTGCAGATCTAAGCTCTAGTGACCCCCAAGAAGCTGGAGTGAATTATTCATTAAGAGTCAAATGGCTTGTTTCTTGTGAAATGACCTTTTCCCTTCCTCACCTCTTCTTGGATCTACACTACAGCCAGAAGAATAATCAGTTATAAGGGCACAGCCATTTGCAGATTTTAATCAAGTAACCGAGAAGTCTCCTGCAGTGAGCATAATAGATCTGGAGATGGGGAGATCAGACGGAGAAAAAAATATATATAATAATAAAGCATTGACGAACACTTAAGAAATCTGAGCTGCCTTGTTCTTTAATTAAAAATTGATGTCATATTAGAGATGAAGATTTCAACGCAACAGCCAGAGGAATATGGAGTGTTGATTAAATGTGTCAGCTCCCACAGGACAAGCACATGCTTTCAGTCCTGCTGGGTGGCTCGACAGGAAGATTCTCTGTATCAATCAATCAATCAATTTACTTCACTCCAGATCATGCATCCATAAAACTACAATTTCAAAGTCACAACTGTACGTTTGCCTGCTGGTTCGCATAGTGAAGGGTGGTAACAATGCACAGCTTAAAGAAAAATATATGTCCTAAATAATGTTGAATTTTATCACTGAAAAGCTGTTGAAACAATTATATGTTGTATATGTTACATGTTATATAGGTTATATGTTACCTAAACATCGAAACATTTTCACATACCTAGTTTATTTGTAACCTAGATTCCTAAATGTGTTTTCACCTGCCATTGACCTATGCTTACTGGGATACATATATCACAGTAAAAATGTAATAAAAACAATAAAATAGGGGCAGTGCCCTCTTAGCAGAATGACCAAAATGCATGCCCCTTGTTTTTAGTAATCAGTTGCCTATTTACACATAGAGCAGATACAGAGCAACATTAGTAGTCATCTTTCTGGCCACTTGATGAATGTAAATCCAATAATCACTGTACATTAAGCTCTAGGTTGGTCTCTACCAACTCCTGAGGGAATTATTTGACTCTTTAGCTACTAAATAAAGCCGAAAATAATGCTATAAGAGCGGTGGGAATGAACCAAATCAAAACAATGAGCTGAGAGACACTAAAATGCTTTGTCGAGCTGAGTTAATCACTTTGAGCGACCTCTTTTACTTTAAACATGGTCATTTTATCCACTGTTATTATAAATCAAAATACTGGTTATAGCTTCTTAATTATTTGGTCTATTTAATTTTAATTTCCTAATACCTACGTCTATGTCCTCAAATTGCTTGTTTTGTCCGGCCCGCAATATAAAAACCAAATATATTTGATTCACAATGATACAAAACAGGCAAAACAACAAATCCTCACATTGAAGAAGCTAGGACCAGAGAATCTTTAAAAAAAAATGACTTTAACGTACAAATCAATTATCAACTAATCACTTATTGTTTTATCTCTAGTCTCCAGGTAGTTTCTGAAGTAAAACGTGTGCAGCTCTTGGTAGGATATGTGCAACCCTCGTTCATTTCCAGGAACTCAACAAGTAAAGTCTGAATGTGCAAACTCAAGTGGGAGTCTAATTTTGGAACAATATCCTTTGGTTGACACACTGGTCTGTCACCAGTCCCCTGCATCTGTGAGAGTTTGGGCATAGATTTCAGTTAAGTGGCTCCCCGATCTCTCTGCGGCCTTATGGCCATAGTGTGCTTCTGTCACCGGGGGAAAGGGGTTAAAACGGTGTACCTGTCACTGTAACAGGCTGATTATTGCCTGTGGAGCTGGCAGGCTTGTGAGGATCGCTCCCCTGCCCACACTCCCTGCTGGGAGAGAGGCCTGGGGCCTGTGCTCACTGAGGCTGAATGACTCACAATTACCACAGCGCCTGCAGCCACCTCCCATCCTCTCCAGCCGTTTCACTGACTCACTTAGCGCACATGACAAATGACAAATCACCCCGAACCTCCGCCCCCTCACTAAGACCTGATTGCCCATCGCCCACACTTTGACTACAGTACTTAAAGCTGGGATACATCTTGCCAAGCTTCATGAAACAAAACAAACATATTCTGAAAGTAACTTGTTCTGGCCTTTGAAAGCAACATTTTTACGGTGTCACACTACGTATATGGTGCATATTTTAGTATGAAGTGAACAGTAAACCTTTGACATTAAAGTTGCAGCCCTGGAACTACTCAATTTATATTCAAACTCAACAAAATACTTTTGTAATGTTACAACACGGGTTGCTGACAAATCATTTGTGGTGCATCATCAAAGGATGATTTCCTAGACTGTGTTTTAAATATGAAAGCAGTGTTGTGAGTGTTGTGAATATCCAAAGCAGACAGCATTAGTGCTCAACTAACTGCTAACAAAACAATGTTGAGGTGTGCATGCGAAAATGTGAACATATTCCACCAAAGTGAAGCAATGCATACATCTTTAACCTTGAGAAAACAACAGTGAACTTGGGGGTTTTCCTACACCATTTCAAATTGCTTACATTGCATAAGTCAAAGTTGGAAGGATGCTGATAGTTAAATCTTACACCTCATATACTCTCCTAGTTAAAGGCAGAGCGGCGCGAGAGTTGTAGTACTATGCAGTTTTTCAGAACAGAGTGTGTAAAAGTAGTGATTGTTATAATATTGAATGATTAAAAATACGTACTGCAGTGTGACCTCTGTTGCCATTGTTCACCAGATCTCCTCGGATTTGAAAACACTCAAGTAGTAGCCTATGTAAAAAGCGATACTACAGTACATTAACCAGCAGAAATGAAACCACAATTTAAAGGCATCATGGTGGTGTGTTGAAAACCACACAGCATCTGTTCTCTCACTGCAGTAATAATTGCAGCTCTGGCTCAGTTTTTTCTTCTTCTTTTTTCCAGAGCCATATTAAGCTCATTTTAATATATTGCACACTGTATCTGACATCTCCAGCAGTGCCAAACACTCACATCTTCTGTTTAACAAAAGCACAAGTCTCACTTTAGCTCCCCTCCTGCAGCATTGGCCTCTCAGGCTTTTTAATGAAGACTCTGCAAGAGATAGGGAGGGATGCCTTGCTCAATATGTAGGGTACAACAAAGCATTCTGCAATTTGTTAAAATACGAGTGTTGGCACCATCTGAGAGTCACTTTAGACCGCTGGCAAAATGATCAGTATCTTAAAAGCAAGGGGCAATTTTTACAGAAATCAAGAGTGACATATTTTTCAAGAACGCTAAAGGGCCTTTTTGTAGGACACCACGGGGGCTCTTAAGTGCTATCTGGGGAGGCAGGCAGAGTGCTACGCTCTGTGCCCAGCAGCCAACAGCTCATTGAAGAAGAGAAATCAAACACAATCAGTTCAATATGAGCTTTGGGGAATGGTGTATTTGTCATCAAAGTCATTCTGTTCGGCCTCAACTTCCCCCTCTGAAACAACATACCATAGATACATCTGAAAAGATTAAAATCAATATGTCTTCTCAGCTCTTCCCAATTTGTGTTCATTATTTATGAGTTTGAGAGTATGGGACCCTCATAGAGCTATCAGAACTATCTGATTCAAGAGGAAGGAGTCCTTGTCAAGGTAGTTATTGGCCCCCTTAGGGAGGCCGAAGGATCTGAGCAGCAGTGTAGCGTAGCAGCAGACAGGTAACTAGAGGGGAGGGCATCTGGCCTCTAACATCCCCTGTGGTAATAGGGCCAGATGAGGGATAGAGGGGAGTCCTCTCATCTGAGTCCAAACACCAGACCACAACCACATCAGCGGGAATCCTCGCAAGGCAGTTGAAATGCGATACACGTTGTTATGAAAGGAAATACATGTTTTCAGGGAGACAGAGAATCAATATCGCTGACTGACTGCGGCGCAAGTGAACAAATGTGAGCGAGCTTGAAAAGCTTGCATAAAATGGAATAAAAATGAGTCAGACTTAATAATCCTGACTAAGCCTGTATAAGGAAGCCCTGGCAGTCAAGACAGTAGATGGATCAGAGCACAGGCAGGAAACCATGCATTATGCATCATTGTAAAATCTCTCCAGGAAGAGTGCGCATACACAAACTTATACCGCATTTGCATCACTTATTGTTCACGTTTACAACTCAAAAATCCACAATGTGTGTGTGTGTGTGTGTGTGTGTGTGTGTGTGTGTGTGTTCTGCCAAATCCAAAGGACACAATAATGCTGGTGACTTCCATGGCGCATTAGACAGAAGCTACCTGTTAATAGATCTTTACTGTTGAATAATTAGCCATTACATTGCACTCACATTCACACAGTCTTCACAAAGCTACTGCTGAGCACAGCAGCACTATCTTATCTCCCTCACTCCTCTTCGCCTTGCCTCAGTTGATGTTAACATCTGACAGCTTTGTGTGTGTGCCGATACAGAGTTTTTTTTCTCTTTAATTAAAACACTGGAAGTCTTAATTGGACATTACACTTTATTCTTCGGCCCCCCCACTTGCCTAGCTCCCCTTCCTCAAACACTTTGATCCTCCGACCAAAACCTTCCAGGCAATAATAGTTTCCCCTGTTCCCAGACTCACACCGCAGTGCTTAAGAAGCAAAAAGCTCACTTTAAAACAAGAAACATGGCTTAGTCTTCTCTCTATTTTGACTTTCTTCCTTTAAGATTTTTCAATTTCTCTCCAAATAGATGATCTTCAAGTGACCATTTCTGACTTAGTTTGAGTGCAAATGAGATGAAATAGTACCATAACACCTAGGATGATGTTTTGGCAATGTAGAAACAAGTGTTTGAGCATGAATCCGGCTCCTTTTGGCGCATCCAGATACTTTAAAGGGGCATAAATCATTTCTTAATGACAGAGCTTTATTGTTTAACAGGATTATAGACTTTGTAGAAAATTGTCCACCCTCACAAATATTGATTAAACTGCCCACAGGAGTAAAACACTTTATGTGAATTCAGTTTTGATGTGGCTTTTCTGTTTGAATCTGTTCTTTGATCCCTCTGGCCTCAAGTAGCTTGAATATGAGCCCATTACTAGGGAGCTTAGGGAATTACATCGGCTCTGCGAACACTAGACATAAAGGAGTATTTTCTCTCACGGCCAGGGTAAACAAAAGAATGTAAAAATAGCAATACCTGAAAAATTCCAACCATTTATTTATATATATATATATATATATATATAGCATTGACAGAATGTCAGGGTTACAACCACTAGAGGTATGAACGGTAAATTAAGTATCGATTAAGCCTTTAATTTGTTTTCTGTTCACGTTTCTTTCTACCTTGCTGATAACTGCCTACGTTCTGTCTCTGTTTTCTCCTTCTATCCTCACCTCCTCTCTCTAGGTGGCCCTGGGTCAAGAAGACGACTCCTCCAGCCCCAAGGGCTCTTCAGACGACTCCTCCAAGACGGTGGGCCTCCTGAACGGGCAGGCTCCCCTTTCGCCTCTGAGCCGCTGGATGCTTCACAGTAAGAGCAGAGCTGCTAATACCACATCTCTGGAGCTGCCCTACCGCTCCCCAGTCCCTTTCTCCAAGCAGGAGTTTTCTAAGCAGGAGTTCTGGGAGATGTTAGGCAGCGACCTGCTCAAACCTGACGCCTCCAGCTCCAGAGTCAAACGGCGGCCCATTGTTAAGACCGGCAAGTTCAAGAAGATGTTTGGCTGGGGAGACTTCTATTCCAATATCAAGACGGTGAGGCTTAACCTGCTGATCACTGGCAAGATTGTGGACCATGGTAACGGCACGTTCAGCGTCTACTTCCGCCACAACTCCACGGGCCAGGGCAACATCTCTGTCAGCCTGGTGCCACCTGTCAAGGCGGTGGAGTTTGACCTGGAGCGCCAGAGCGTGGTCTACCCCAAGGACTCAAAGATCTTCAACTGCCGCGTGGACTATGAGAAGGTGGATCGCAGCAAGCGCACCTCACTGTGCAACTACGACCCATCCAAGACCTGCTTCCAGGAGCAGATTCAGAGCCACGTGTCCTGGATTTGCTCCAAGCCTTTCAAGGTGATCTGTATCTACATTTCCTTCTACAGTACGGACTACCGCCTGGTCCAGAAGGTTTGCCCGGACTACAACTACCATAACGAGATGCCCTACCTGCCCTCGGGCTAGAAGACTTGGAGGGGGGAGGAGAGGTGGGAGGGGAGAGGAAAAGGGGGGTGAGTAGGAGTAACTGTAACACATGAGGAGGAAACCAGGGCTGTGAATCGTCCTTAATGCCATTGTGGCAGCAAAACACCTTAAAAAAAAAACCTCTCTGTAGCCTAACTATTGTAAAAACATATATGCAAGACAAAAACTACAGTATGCATAATGATGATAATGAGGCATTTGGAATGCGTAACTGCAGCATTCATTAACTGGACTGGTCGTGAAAATCAAACATGCACATTCTTACCTCAATCCAGTTTCTAAATGCCAACTCCTCGCCAGCTAATTCTCTCTTCCATTAAGCCATTTGTGAATGCGAATGTCCTTTTAATCACCCTTTATTTATTTATTTTACATGATATTTAACTCTTTTGCAGTCACAAGGCAGCATTTCCAGTGAAAGCTGCGATACGATTCACTGGAGAGTTGTATACAAATTCAGACTTTATTACAAACACCATACAGCGTTTAAAGCTATAGTGCGTAGTTTCTGTCGCCCCCCATGAGGAAATCTTAGTAATGACAACAATACTGTCGGCGCGTCCACATGATACAAAACATCCGTAATCGCGCACGCGCCCCCACCCCTCCTTCGCGCAGTTGCTAGAAGCCACGGAGGACACGGACTATTCAAAAAACATGATGAACTCTTCAGAAATGGCAATTATGATCACTCGAGCTTCTGCGCGGGAAAGTCACCAGACGACACAATACTGAGAGCCATACTGAGAAATACAGAGAGAGTTGTGTGGAGCTGATAGGCTTAATTGGCTTTGTATCAACTCATTTGGCAATGGCATGAATGTAACAGACGTTCAATAATCTCAAAAAGTTACACACTAAAGCTTTAACACTCGCACACTGTAAATGATTAAAAAGTTACCAGAGGGAACACAAAGCGTTGTTTTTCTCACTAAGAGCAGCTTAATGTAAAGTGTAACCAACCACTGGATCATTTAGGTTACACTCAATTCAAAGTCTTTTTAAAGGGCATATTTTTATGTGAACTTTAAGTCTGTACCAAAAAAAGTTCCTTTTCCCATCTTCTCACCACCCCCCCACTCCCCGTCCACATCCTCATGTGTAAGCATCCCACCACGGCACTGTCATTGTGTAGTTTACGTTTGCAGCCTGCCAAATCTAATCACAATACATCTCTCAGTTATGTCACCTCCATTTTAATAAAAGAGGAAAAAGAGGGGGAGAGAGAAAAGATAATACAATTTGCAAGAAAAAGCAATTGCTCAACAAAGATTCAGGGCCAGGGCTTAAGACAAGTTCAGTGCGGGGGAAATAACTAAATTCTGCATAGAGATAGAGTTGGCCCTCCACACTTGAGAGAGAGAGAGAGAGAGAGAGAGGGAGAGAGGTGGGGGAGTGAGAGAGGGAGGGATTCAGTGAGCTGTTTTAATTAAAGTGGAGAAGGAGACTTAGAGTATGCAGCTCCTTCTATTGTCCCCTCTGTATGAAAAAGATTACATTTTGTTGCCGTCAGGATTCCTGATTTCACGCCTTGATAACTTTGACTGTGTGAGGCAGATTGCTCTCTCCCGACAAATACTGTGTTCACTAAAGTCGGCCTGTTATCTTGAATAAATGAAAATATTATCATAATAATTACATATAATTTAATCTTCTTTAGAACTAATTAAGGTTTCAACGAGAGGGCAAAATGCATTCCTAAAAATCAAGTCAGCGAGTAGGAGGATGAGAGGACGTTCATGGGGATGATTGTGTTTTTTGCACTGAGCCCAGAGTTAACTGCTCTCATTAAGATAAATGGCCACTGGCTGGCCCATCGCATGTTGCTTTCCGTATACAGTATCATTGGAGAGAAGTACACAATGGAGCTATGAATTAGGTAGCCTGACATTTTGTTGGTGAGAGTGCACAATTACTTTTCAGTGAACAGTCACCAGACAGGTGTGAAGAGTCATTAAACAGTGAGGTCAGGTAACCAGTTTGATGCTAATGTTCTGTGAAGCCAGGGATTTAGCTGAGATCGGTGCGCGCTTGGCTGGAGCTGTGCAACGATGTCCCAGGTGGACCCGCGCAGCAGTAAGTGGTCCCCATGAAGCCATCCTCCCGTGTGTGTGTGTGTGTGTGTGTGTGTGTGTGTGTGTGTGTGTGTGTGTGTGTGTGAGGTGGGGGGGGGCATAAAGCCAGACATAAATGCTTTGTCTTGGCTGCTCTGTGTGAGATTGAGGAGCAGAGAAAACATAGTGATAGGGCTAAATATAGTGGCAAAGACCTGTAAATCTGCACATCAAAGCTCTGCATTTTTTTTTTTTCTTAAAGAGAGGAGTAGCTCCTCTCCATATGCGATCTCATCAACTTGTGGCCCCGAGCAAATAGCAGCATAGCACGAGCGAGACTGCAGGGGACAGGCAGCTACAGCACCAGCAACAATGATAAAGACTGTTCCTCTGGCAAAGTCAAACCTCCGGGTCCTCTTGTGCGTGATTGTTTTATGCACCAATATATGTTATCAACACACGTGTCTGTGTCTCTACTGTAAGTCTTTTTAAGAATTAAAATAATTAAGAAAACATTCTTCAATTAAGAAAAGAAAACAATTAAGAATCTTCACAGAGAGGATTTTCCATCAATCAGAGTTCCAACTGAGAAAGCTTGTAAGGACAGATTCTGATTCCTGCCACATCACAGAAATGCAGAATTTATGTGAAAGCATACAGAAAGAGTCAGAGTGGAACATGCAATATAGATGTAGGTCCTGTCTGCCTGATGAGATACAAAGCAAAATGTAAAATGCATATCAACCAGCATGAATGAACCACTGCCTCTGCTTATTCATTTCCTCAGCCTCCAACTCTCTCTGCCCCTTTCCTCTCCAGAAGTCTGCATGTTACTCAGCCATATGCCCCGCCATCTTCACGCTGTCATCCTCTCCTTGTGTGTGACCCGGCTGACTGGCCTAAGCCTCCCTACCCTCTCTACCTCCCTTACCCTGGCGTTGAACCCTGCTGTGGGTAGTTCCTCATTGCTGCCCTGCGCACAGCGCTGAGCTGAGCTGGCTAATCTCTGTGAGCTTAATGCCGAGCCAACGGAACTCCCCTCTCTCCTTCTCTATCTATCTATTTCCCTCTATATCTATATCCCATCAAACAAATGCGTGTGCACACACAGTCTTAAGATGTGCTGGTTTAGGTATTTTCCTCTCTCCTGTTCAAAGCATCTTACATAAGCCCCTGGATTGTGAGGACATGAAATCTCCTCGAGAGCATGCCAACGGAGTGCCCGACACAGATACGCCTCAGTAACCTCAATACCCCTCTCCCTGCCTCCTGCCGGGCGTCCGGAGAGAAGCTGGATACTCACACATGTTGGAATCAAAGTTGGTCAACATGAGCCCAAAGCACTGAACTCATGTCGAAAAAAACAAGGACATATCTTGGGCTACATGCTGGGAAGAAGCCCCTCACTCTGCTCCTTAATGATCCTCTCAGATTTACAGCAATACTCTCACTGAGACTCCACCCTCTCCGCCTCTCTCCGGGGCGAGTTCAAGAAAGGCTGCTGGACTAAGTTTAAGAGACAGCCATGTTGCTGTGGCATGGACGGTGTTGTTACGGCAGCAGCCTTACTGTTGACTCATCTAATGCCAACAGACATGTGGATATTTGGCCTTAGAGACTGCAAGACAACACTGGTCCACTCAGCAAAGAATAGTAACAAAACCCGAATGTCAAAAACACAATATATATAAAAGCTAAGAGTCCTCAGATCTGAATAAAGTTGTATTTAAATGTGGGTGATGCAGTGGAGGTCGTCTGTTTTATCTTTCTGTTCCTCATGGTTTTGTTTCTCTATGTCATGTGGATGATATACTGTATGGATGAAATGATGGCATTTACTGTGGTTCCAACATTCTAAAAATCAATAAAGTACACAGAAGTACTTAAACCACTTCCGTTGTAGAGAGCAGACTCCAGTCGTATATCTGGTTGTGCTTCATGTGTAGGAAGAGTGTCAACAGTGCTGAAGTCTTTATTTTCACATATTTGCGTATCCATACTGTGTGCCAACGGCAAAGAAAAGATGTGACAATATTTTTTGCTGCGGGCTCTTGCAGATATACATGCAGAGAGAGAAATAGAAGGAGAAAAGGGAGCAAAGAGGAAAACGGGGTTGAGAGGGAGAGGAAGGAAATGTTTCAACTGGAATGATGCATGAACCCCCCCCCCCCACCCCACCCCCACCACAATTCTCTCTGGTTTCTTTGTTGTGCATCTTCACACTCCCCGTTCATTTTAAGATATAATTGACATTAAATTCATTCTACTTCTTAATTAAATCCCTGAAAACAGTTAACGAGGGGATGGGTTCAAACATTCAGCTCACAACATCCCTTTAAACTAGATCGATTAAGGCATGGCTGGCGGCAAAGCCAGGCCCTCCACCCCTCCTCTACGCCCCCTTGTTCCCATAAAAGTGCTGCGTGCCTCAGGATAACCTTGCCGGAGATGATGAAAGGGAAGCAAATAAGTCAACGCGGAGACAGAAGAATAGAAATCTAATTTGGAAGAAAGCAGGAATGAGGTTAATGTGAGAATCTGTGAGAGCAGCATACTGGGTCAAATATGCACATCCTGCAACACGTCCACAGATATACAACGCACTGATAATGGACATAAGGTTTTAGAAGAAGGCTTTTAGTTGTCCAAAAAGAGAAAACAAAAAAGTGTGAGTTTCTCAGGGAGGAAAGGGCATTTTTGCATGAGTAATGGGAAGCTGGACGATAGTCAATTGAGAAAATAACTAGTCATGGCAAGAGGAGGCGGGAGAAGGCGTGCAAAGCTTAAAATGATAAATTGACATTCAGAAAAATAACCTTGAGGTATGAAAACGTGTGTCTGGGAAAAAACTAGACAAAATATGTAACAAAAGACAAGGAGAGTGAGAGAAGACAGAAGGAACAGCGCTGACTCCTTGTTAGTACTTTTTTTTTAATAACAAGGCTATCATGTGGATCTTTTTTTGTCCTTAATAAACTCATTATTGTTAATGTTATATCAGGTTTGCAATTTTATAATGCAGAATAATAGCCATGTGTCATTTTCTTCCATGACATGTTACACCACAAAGTGTAATATTACTCTGGCGGTAGATATTGCACTCTGCAGCATCATCCCCTCGCTAACATTGTTGACAAAGCCGAAGCTCTTATTTCTTCACACTTTAAAATCATCGGTGAGGATTAGGCTGGTGTACCAGTCTGATGATATACAGAACAAAAATGATACTGTGGTCTTATTAAAAATCAGATTTCATCAGTCATCTGTAACTAATATGATACAGGTTTCCCTGTCAGCCTGCAAA
Source organism: Perca flavescens (assembly GCF_004354835.1). Taxonomy (NCBI): domain Eukaryota; kingdom Metazoa; phylum Chordata; class Actinopteri; order Perciformes; family Percidae; genus Perca; species Perca flavescens. The sequence continues at coordinate 19,948,321 of NC_041345.1, forward strand.
CGCTGAAATAAGGATAATCTTTGTCGAATAATTCAGTTTCTTTAATCTTTTTCTGTAAATAATTTCTTCATTTAAATGACTAATGTATCCCCAAATCTCTTTTTATATTAAATAGGTGTGATCGGTCAGCCTGCTTACCTATCTGAAAATTTCATTAGTCTGGAGTTTCAGAGATTTTGGTCTAATTATAGTGGCAATGTGGTTTCAGAGGCTTTTTCACCCTGAGAAGAATGAAATTATGGGCATATTTTACATACGGAAAGCATATTGCCATGATTTGTACATGGGTTCAATTAAAAAAGTCTCTCTCTCTCTCTCTCTCTCTCTCTCTCTCTCTCTCTCTCTCTCTCTGTAATCTATTTCCATGTTGCACACAGGACTGCAGATCTTATAGAAACTGATTAGGGATTTTGTTACCTGGATACCATCTCCATCCAGATGCAATTTATTACCATACCGTACCACGCTGCACTCACTGAATTCAAACACACTTGTTCTTTGCTGGTCATGGTCACACTCTTACTATGAGCACAAATGTGTAAAAGCAGATGTACACATGTGCTCGCTGCGCACACACACACACACACACACACACACACACACACACACACACACACACACACACACACACACACACACACACACACACACACACACACACACACATCTTAGGTGGTTTTGAATACAGGATCAGCCTCTCAACCCCTGCAGCTCCTTTTATGATAGAGCGCTGCTGTCCCTATGTCCACATGGACTGGACACACGACACAACGCAGGGCTCACATGCTTGACGGAGGCTGTAAGAGAGACTGCAAAATTATAGTGCAGCAAAGGGGTTGAGGAAACAGCGGGAGGGCGGTGGAGGAAGAGCTTGCTGCAAAAGACAGCACAGATGGCCTAGGGCTACAACATGGTGGGAAGAGGAAAGAATAACTGAATAAACTAATTAGAGGGGCAGAATTCCACACACCTCCATCAATTTAGCACTCACTTATCTATAAATCATTCTTACGCACAGAAAACAAGACTTTGAGATGGAAATACTAATATCTTAGCTGAGGGTTTGATGCTTCGATGGATCTTGTAACACTATAACAGGAAAAGTGGAGTTTGGATAGTGGTGGGTGACAGCAAATAGTTTCACACGTCGACACCAATGTGGAAATTCAAACTGGGCTTCCGTGTCATGCAATGTGGCAGTATTAGCTGGAGGCCATGATGAAGACATTAGGGCTGTGATCTCTGTATTAGCCCGAAAAGGGGACATTTCCACTTAACTAAAGGTAGCGCGGGAGTGGAGGGGTAATTTAAATTCAGTGACAAGGCTTTAAATACCAGCCAGGGATCACAGTTGTGCCCTTTGGCAAAGTAATTATTCACTCCCTTAGAAGACAATCAGGTGTGGATGTGTGGTCACGTACATGCTCATGAATTTGGCGAGGAGTGTGTCGGCATCTGTGTGTGTGTGTGTGTGTGTGTGTGTGTTTGATTGCACCAGGAGGGAGCGAGGGAGGTGTGAAATGTTACAGTTTCTCCTCTTTTCATGTAACTGAGAAGTGTTTATGCCAAACTCTTCAGAGGAGAGAAAGAGTGCTCAGCTCAGGGCTCATATCAGGTGATAAACGTGAGAAGAAAGAGAGAGGAAGACATTAAACAAGAGCTGGTAAAGGTTAGCTTTCCACCTCTCCATCACTGTCTCTCACCAGGTTGTTCTCTCCTCCTGTTCATTTTTATTTCCTCTTTAATAACCTTCAACAAGAAGCAGCGTGATCTCAGGAGGAGGAGCTCTCTCCCGCCGAGGCCAGACCGAAGCGCAGCCCGGGGGCTGACAGGGTGAGACTCTCACTGGGAAACTGTCCTTCAAAAACTGCAGCCTGATGGATTTTCTGGCCCTGGTTTCGCTTCCATCTTTCCCCAACCAAATCCTCAATGCTTTGCTCCTGGCAATGCTCCATATCCCTCTAGCTCCCTCTATTGCCCCTAAGTTAGCAAGTAGCCCCGACATACACACACACACACGCACGCACGCACGCACGCACACACACACACACACACACACACACACACACACACAGGTTTGTTTCTGCTGACAGTTCAGTCCTTAGTACTGTGAAGTTGCTTGATAAGTCAAAGATAGAGTTAGGGGCCCCGATGCTTCTCATTATCTCTGGGGCTGTTTAAAGGGAACTACCCCCCTACACACACACACACACACACACACACACACACACACACACACACACACACACACACACACACACACACACACACACACACACACACACACACAGAGTAATCTTCCCACCCCAGGCCTGTCATGCGAGCATGTTGGGCTCACATCAGTATCAGCGATCCTGTATGAGTACAAACCCAACGATGTGCAGACTCAGCCCGCAGACATTCACACAGCACCTCAATCAGTCTTCATTTGCCTCCTCTTCCTTGTAATATTTCACCACTTTCCTGCTTATTTAAGGGAGAAGTGAAACAGGGAGCTCTCAGGTGATAAACTTTATTTGTTCCTTAGTGAACAGTTGGATTTTCCCAAAAGGCTGATTGTGACACATGTTTGAGACTTGTGTCGTGCTGGGCCCAGAGGTTCTCTAAAACCAGCCACAGGCACTGGAAAAACAGTCACCTAACAGCAGAATATCCCCCTACAGGCACTCACTGCAAATGGCACATGAACGACTGTTTGGCCATAAAAGTAAAGCTCCCCTCACATAACATAACATAACACTAAAATGCATTCAATGGACAAACAGTAGGCTTATCTCAGGAGTTTTTCCTCCAAAGAAGTAGCAACAAATGTTATAAGAATTTCTTCATATGAAAGTCTGGCCATGGTCCCTCTGTAAAATGTCTGAATAAACTTTGTGCTGCAAACACCTCCTTTTATTGCTGAATGAAGTGATATCGGTGGCTGGGCCCTCCCGTTTACAACTCAGTAAAAAGAGAAAGCTCTGATGGAGAGCAGGTTCATTGCAGCAAGGTAATTGGAAAACTAGACTTTAATGTGACCTCTCAATGACAATGGACGGTCATGCAGTAAGTCTCAGTCTGACATTTTGCCAAATTATAAGAGGATCACAGCCTGGTGGTGATTAATTATTTCACATTTAGTGTTAGAATGTCTCAAATGTTGGCCAAAAAAATACTTAATGTCACCTCTGCAACTCCTCTAGTGTGAATGATCTGAAGATAGTGGTGGTAGAAGTATTTAACTCCTTTACTTAAAGCGTAACTTTTTTATGTTAATGAATGTCTGTTACATTCAAGCCATTGCCATATGAGTTGCTACAAAGCTAATTAAGCCTATCAGCTCCACACAACTCTCACTGTGTTTCTCAGTATGGATATGTTCAGAAGATTGTGTTGTCCGGTGACTTTCCCGCGCAGAAACTCGAGAGAAGATTATTACCTCTTCTGAAAAGTCCATCATGTTTTTTTAATCCTCTGTGTCCTCCTTGAAAGCTAGCAACTGTGTGACGGAGGGTTGGGGGCGCGTGTGCGATCACCGAAGGCTTGTATCATGTGGGCACGCCTACAGTGTTGTTGTCATTACTTAGAATTCCTCATGGGGGTGACAAAAACTATAACTTCAAGAAGTCAAACAGTCCCTCCAGAAAAACGCGATTATGCGATCGCATAATTCAACGCATTATTAGCCAAAGTCCACATATAACAAATACGCTGCACTTTCGCCGCATAAATTGCCGATTTCCGCACAAAATATGCGCCTCTTGCATGATTTCATAATCCCCGCATTTTTGTTGCAAAAACAAATCACATATATCTTAGTAGAAAGTTGAAAAATGTTGTGTTTACTTCACACAAGAGCAGCCATTTTCCCCTGTTGCCATGAAGTGACGGGGAATCACTTTTTTTCTTTTTTTCATCAAACCGCAGTTTTTGCAAATTCCCGCAATTTCATTGCATAAACTTGCATAAATATCCCGCATATTCCATCGCATTTTTTAAGAAAACGTGCCGCATAATCAAGGATTTTTGCCCGCAAAAATCACAAAAAAACGCATTTTTCTGGAAGGACTAGTCAAAGCAGTGAAAACAAAATGTGAAGATATTCATTTGGTCACTAATGGCCAGTGCAACGCGCTGTAAACACCATCATCTTAAGTTAATACCACAGATGCAAACGGTGGCTTATGCCGTATTTCCACATGTGGTAAGACTCGACTTGACTGGAATTCTTTTTTTTTTTTAAGTTCTAAATATTACCATGTACTAGGTGATTGGTCAGACAGAACTGTCACTAGCTACTAGAGACATCCTGCACAAACCCACCATTTTTAAACAGCCAAGCTACCGTCAACAGCACCCGTAATGTTTTTATTCCCTCAATAACACACAATCTGCGAAACTACACTATACACTACGTACACTACAACTGAGAAAGTACAGACGTTCCACTGTTTGGAATTAGAGTGTTCAATGGAATCAGAGTGTAAAGTAGCACAAAATAAGACATTAATATACAAAGCACAGGCACAGTACCTCAAAACTGTATTAAAATACTTCAGAAGTTTCTAAAGCATACAAATAACTCAGCTGTAGTTACAGAGGGTTAATAATAAACTCAAAGATGACAAAGATACTGCAGCAGAATGTGTTCCAATACAGATATACTTTACTCAGTTCTTCAACATGCATAATACTCTCTACCTGAACACATATTATTTTAAGTATTTACAGCCGAGAAAGATTTGCCATTGTCCCTCTCCTCAAAGAGTGTTCTCTATAATGTGCTGACACCCTGCTTATTTCAATGATAGATATCTCTATTCAGCAAATATGTTCCTGCTCATTACCTGCAGAATAATGTCAGCTTTGCTGCCTGTACCTTCTCAGACCCCATCTTAACCCAAATCACACTGGTCCTAAAATCCTCTCAATGTCTCATGTTGTGCTCTGGCCAAACATGACTTCATTCGCGGCTCCGTCCTGAGCTCCAAACATGACCTCAACAAGAGCTCGGTACAGTACGTCTTGACGTTAGCTATGAAATTCCGCCACTGGGGAATAACAGCCTACCAGGGAGCTGATGCCTATGCTGTAATATGTCGACCTTCACCTTAAATATTTTACCATACCACTATACCTTCTATTTTGGCTTTTTAATAATTGGATTATTGAGGTTGCATGGGCCAGGGGATTCTAATTCATCGCTGGATGCCTCCTGTGTTATGATGATTAATGGCTGAATCTGCAGAGCCCTCGTATTGGCTTCAGGTTGTCTTTTCAGACACATACATATAAGGTGCCTGAAACATTTTCTACTATGAGATTTTCAATTCTGGATCCGTTTTTTGAAGATCTAAATCACGGTCAGAACCCCTCCTCCAGGTATATACACACACTATGGAGCTGCGGGGGGAAGGCAATTCCTTTCACCCTGAGGGATTTCTTTCTGCATCAGACAAGTCAGGCAATTGGAATTATGACCAGGGTCAATGCTCCAGATGAAACAGCAAGTCTTCCCTCTCCTGCTAAATTCACTTTCCACCCACCTCCAGCCTCATCACTGTCCTTGACTCCTCTTGACCCTCCCACCTTGTAGGGAATTGAGTTATTCAGTGGTACAGCTATCGCCCTGCAGCCAAAACGTTAAAAGCTGACCTTACCGCCTCTCACAAACATGGTGGCCAGAGTGCTGGCTTATTGATGGAGGCTCTTTAACACGGTTCCTTTGTCTCTGACTGGGGTGTGAGGAAATAAATCAACTTTACCAGCGTCTTCTTAATCCCCCTCCTACATCTCGACAACCCAGTAGGACCTGACAGTTACCCAGGGTCAGGGGAAAAGGGGCCACCACGGTCACTGTATATACACGCAGTGACATATCAATGCTGGAAACTGCCATACAATCTGATCTACGGTTCTCACAGACGTCTGATTGAGGCTGAAGGTGGTCCTTTCTCCTCCGACTCCATCCATCACCACTATCACACCGCAGGAGGGATGTGGAGGGAAGATTTGGTACACATAAATACAATCATGTCCACACAAACACAACCACAAATGCCTACACATCTCTACATTAAGATATCTGAGTGTTAAGAAAGACACAGTCACAAACAGAGACACTGGCAGGCGACTGATAAGTCAGCGGTTGCGTGTGGGTGGAGATTTAAGTAGCGAGGGGAGGGGATTGTGGGAGGGAGTTGTGTGGGTGATGTGGGGGTGGGCAGCATAGGACGAGGGCGGGGAAGTGGATGTTTTATGAGGCCCTTAACATTTACTTCCCCAGCGTTTCAATCCGCCGTGTCTATTAAGGACGGCTGCACCTCCTACGTGTTCCCCATCCATCAAAGACCAAGAGGCGCGAGGCCCCACACTGACGGACAGCTCGATATGATGGAGGGAGAGAGAGTCTGCATCAGAGAGGGGAGGGGGTGAAAATACAGAGAAATGAAGAAGGAAGAGAATGAGAAAATAAGGGTCACAAAAGTGGAATGCAGCTGAAAATACAGTCATGGCCAGAGAATGGCGACAGAAAAATGCTCTCAGGTATACACAACAATGGGCGAAGATGAGTTCTACGCAAAGAGCTGAAGCAGCATTTTGTCTCGTTGAATATGCTTTGTTCAAGGTGGACTGCTGCCCCTTCGCAGGCACAGTCTAAAGTGCTACAGAAATGTTGTGACTCTGCAGAATAAACCAAACACACACAACCTGCCGAACAACATTTTGCAAGAAGCAGTGAAGTCCAAACAAGCCATAAAAAACAAGGGACTCAGAGAAAATAGATGAGGTCTCCATTCCCTGTGACAAAGTGTGGGAGGTGTGTGGGTCAGGGAGGTGTCCAGCTCTGTTCAGGCTTAAGTAATACGTGTAGCCCCTGCAGCTCACTGCTATTAATTACAAACTTAGCCAGCTACCCTTTCATTAATCTAAATTTATAGTCTAGACTTAGCTCCTGCTTGATGCCGCCGCTACAGAGAGCTATGCCAACCAACCAATCACATAATAGATTTTCTGCCCTCTGGCCGACCAAAGACAAGGTCCACTATCTGCAAACTAATCATAGTCACAGTCTGACACTCTCAACCTGTGGGCAGCCAAGGTCAGCGGACTACTGACCACCATACACAGATTTGAGGCAAGAATTACTGCAAATCACAGTGGGAGACAGTGTAAGGCTGAACATTTTGACCACCTGAAATGCATAAAACCAGCCTTGTTAATGAATACATGGAGGTAATGACCGTTGCTATGATGAACAGCTGGTTTGCATTGCCGTTCATCTGCCTTCGGCCTTCTATCTTAATTAACGGCACACATATGTGCAGCGATGTTCCCACTCTGAGGCGGCCCCGGATGGCACTCACCGCCAACATGCGTAGGTCAGACGAGGAAACGTGGGGAATTTGCTTTACAACAGATCAACAAGGAGAGAGGGGAGAGTGTGAGGGTAAATGAGACAGAGATGAAGAGAAGGGGAAAGAGGAAGAGAGGAAGTTGCTGAAGGAGACAGAAAGAGAAAGAGAGAGGGAAGGAAAGGAAAGGAGGAGGATGGGATGGAGAATGGAGGGGGGTTATACCATCCTGTAACCTTGTGTTCCCCCGGCCATGCTGCCCCTGGGCTGCTGTACCCCCCTCCAGCAATTAATCATCTGATACTGAGCTTACTCAACCGACAACCAGCTCCCCCACATCCTAATTAAGCCGGGAGAGGAGAGGAGAGGAGAGGAGAGGAGAGGCAAAAACAAAATATGACTAAAAGACTAAAAAGGTAAAGGAAAAAGGATGGACACTGACAATGCATGAAAATAGCAGCACAGGTAGTAAGTTGGAAGCCAGAAGCAAATGAGAAAGAAAAAAAGAGAAGAAATCCAAAACTCAGTTCCTATGGATTGGTAGTGAACATAATGAAAAGCCTGTGCCAGCCTGCATCGAGGACCATCTATCTACCAGACTGGCGAAGCAGGCACCATGCTGGTGCCAAGGTTATTCTGCAAAGCTCAAAGACTGTGTGTTTGTGTGTGTGTGTATATGTGTGTATGTGTATTAGACTAAATAAAATAGAGAGGAGAGAGGGTGTGCATGTGTGCACTTATTTTGGGTCTGTGTGAGTTGAGAGCAAATGCTGCAAGACGTGTGAGTATATGTATGTGTGTTATGGCCTTTTTTTGTAATAGGAAAATGAAGTATGTGTGTGTGTGTGTGTGTGTGTTGGTTGGTATGTGTAGATGTCCGTGTGTGTATGTGTACATGACTTGTTTTTTATTCTGTAGAAGCCTTTTCATCTTTGGTCCAGGATACCGGGAGAATTGATGTCCTCGCTCTTCTTCTTCCTGGCTGAGACACACTTGCGTTGTCGCGGCCACCTGCCAGCCAATTAGCTGAGCGGGCAGAAGCAGCTGGCCGGTAGCAGGTGGACGTCCATCCCAACATCCCTACCACTTGCTAATGCTAATGGCTCTGATCTCAGGGACCACTGGAGTGGACCGCTGGGGGAGGCAGGTTAACTGTAGATAGAAATTACTGAGGCACAGTAGAGCCCTCTAGTGGGGATGTTAATAAAGCAGCACGCTGTAATTTTAATGCTAACTGCCTGGTATTACTTTTTGTTGTCAACAATGCCTGTTGAAGTTTTTGCTATGTGGCTGGATATTTCAAAGTGTCTGTTAGCTATCGTACAACTATCTGCTGCCTTTGTTATCAACTACTAACCCACTAGGGGTCCCCGTCACAAAAATAGTGATAGATGCCCGATCCAGCTCCCCCATCCCCGCAGTTTGTGATTATTTGTGATAATGTGATTACATTAAACTTATTTAGGAATATGCACGTTGTAAACACAATACCAACTGAAATCATATCCTCCACAAGATAGGGCCTACAGAAAGGGTTAATATGCAGGTGTCACCACAAGGCCCATACCAATTCAGTTTATATTGTGCATTAACGGTGCAAATTACCAAACAAATTTGCAGATTTGCTGGAAAGAAAATTGACACAGTGAACCTGGAGCCTTTGGGGCCATTGTTGGTCTGGGGCCCTGGGGATGCTTGATTTGCCCAGTTGGTCATTCAGCCTCAGTGTTAACTAGTGTTACCTTGTGTTTCTTGCTAGCTCACAAGATTGGTAGAGTGATAAGCACATGTGATATCAATACTTTTTATTAAAAATAACTAATATTTTTGCGAACAGAAAATCTTTGTTCAACTTTGATGTACATGCTGCACATCCAAAAATTATGTTGGATTTAGAGCCTACTTGTATCTACACCATTGACATATTGGTGGAATACTTTGCACATTTCACAACATTATTTTTTGTTAAGTTAACCCTTTTGCTCCTTTTCTGTTTTCCTATTTATCTAAACAAATACTTGTTGTTAGTGCCTGGGAGGTTAACTGCATCACTCTCTGTACAGCATGATTAGCCTATTCTTTGGAACAACCCGACACCGTGTTGAGCATATGTGAAACCTTTCCCGAACTGACTTATAAGTTCTTATATCAGTCGGGACAGACATGAGCAAAGTGGATATTTCTTCACATAAATTTGGGTTATTTCTTGAAAATGTGCTACAGACATGCAAATATTTCATTGAGATTTTACGACCATGTTTTTACATCTCCAAGTCACTGATACAGATTTAATAAAAAAAAACAAAAAAAACAGTCACCCTGAGTCTTTCTATCTGCAGCCTTGTACTCTCCATCGATCCCTCCTTTCTCTCCATCACTCTGCAAGGGGAATAATTAGCTCAGTCCACAGGTGGAGACAGTGATGAGGTGGCTTTTTGTGATCGGACCCGAAATAGGCCTGCTCCTCTCCCCCTCGTAAAATGCCTCGACCCTTTTTCACTTTTATAGATGGAGGAGTAATATATGGCTTTATTTACGAGGACAGGCCCTGACAGATTTAATATTTTAATTTGGTTTTACGACCTGAACATAGGGCTGCGCAAGACTCTTTATGAGCCACCGGCATGAACGGACGCAGCAGCGGGGACCACCGGGCGGAGACAGGGGGCAAGAAGTGACAGATACAGCCATCCCTCATGTATCTCTGCTTAAATACCAAGCACATCTCTGCCTGCTCTAACCTCTGCCCACACCTCTTCTCCCCCGCATGTCTCTATCATCCGCCGACAGTCCTCCCCCCATCTCCACTCCACCCATAACTCCAATGAGAAGACATGGCCATGGAGCAGACAGTGCAAGTCTAATAGAGGGGAAATTGATGGCTCAAACGATTCAGGGCTGGTACTGAGGGGAGATTCATGCCCGAGACAACTTCGAGCTATTGGTTTAGAGATTGATGAATCAGAAGATACAGCCCTAAACTTTGCAAGCTTTTCACGGCTTCAGCGATACCCTGCCAATACTTTCTGAGTTCAGGGTTCAGATGATTAACAGCTGATATTGGAGCGAGGCATGGGAGAGCTGATTGATGAATGTGATGATTCAAACTCTTCTGTGTAGATTGGTGGTCATTTCAAAAGCAGAAGTCAAATAGTTTTTTTCACAATGAAAAAAAAAAAAGATTCCCACACCCATCTAGTAGCATGAAAAGTTTGATTACTTTTAATGGAAATCAATAGGGTTTTAGCACTCGCTCTTCGAGGGAATTTTTAATCAAGTGAAATTCATTATTTTACCGTACCCCACACACCCACACACAAGCACGCACGCACGCACGCACGCACGCACGCACGCACGCACGCACGCACACACACACACAGCTACCAAGATACCCTCTAACATGGACACTTTTGTTCCAATTCTACTGCTAATTAAAGCTTTTACCGTTTGCCACAATATTAACTGTCGTCAAAGGTTGCTGGTTGAAACTTCCAAAACAGAAACTTTGAGAAAAAAATCAAGGAGGTCTTCAAAGCGCCATATCCGGTGGGACTCAGAGCAGTTCCCATGGGAACTGGCAAATGAGCGTCGCCCCTCACCCTTCCAGCACAGCGCCGGGAGAAAACAGTGATTATTGATCTGTCTGAGGGGCGAAGAGCTCAACCAATCAATTCCTCTTTGAGTCCCCTAAGGATTGTGGGATGGAGGAGGAACAGTGTGCGTGTGTGAAGAGGAGGTGGGGGGGCATTGAAGTGGCAGAGCGATTTCTGTCCAACACAAATCACCAGCTTAATTGACTGGTTTGAAACTGGTTTAAAAGGCCTGGTGCCCCCTCCTCCCAGGCTGGCATCAAGGCAGAGCGCCGCTTACAGGTATTAGTGTCATTATCCCCCCTGGGGATGGAGGTGAGGAGCCAGTCAGGGGCAGAGCAGACCTGGACAGCAGCAATCAAAACACTTCACAGCCTGTTGAGGTACTGTGCAGTTCATACATTACACCCACACTCATTGCCTTAGTCATGCATGAGCAAGTCTATATTACTGCTAAGTGTGCAGTCATTGTTGAGTTGTTATAAGACACAGAACATACTGGCACAAAACAGACAGAAATAAAGTATAGTTCTAAAAAGTGGAGAGTAAGACAAGTCCTGGAAATGACTTCATATTTGTGCTGAAACAATCACTTTTAATTAATCAATTAGATAATCGATCGACAACAGTTTTCAATTTTGAGTCATTTATTAAGCAATTCTGTTGCTTCAGCTGCTCAAATGTGAGGACTTGTATCTTTTAACTGTTTTATACATAACAAAGCAATATTGTTATTCATTTGGAGTCATTTTTCTTCTTCAATATTGACTCCTTTCATCTCTGTTTTTGGTCTCTTTGGCCACTGTTCTTATCAGTATTGCACTCAATTAATTACTGAGAATGCAACAACTTTGCTAAAAATAATTTAGGTCCAACAGGACAAGAATCTTTTATTAACTTGTGTGTGTGTGCTCTGAGTGCCTACAGATAAGTAATAAAACGTTTAATCACTCTTTAACAAGTGGATATTATATTGCAAGAGCAGATATTGTAGGAAAACAAATTAAATTTGGTGTCAGTGAACATTTTGCAAAGTGACACATACGTTAATTAAAAGTGTTTTTTAAAGCTGTTGATTATTTTTCTCTACAAATGATTATGAAGATAATTTCACGGAGTCAGAGTAGTTTTTTATACAGGGTTTGATTTTGTAGTTCTGGCCATGATTCCTATCTGTAATAACACCTGCTTTATTTTATCTCTCATTTTATTTAATATGGACACCACATTAGCATTAGAATTGTAATTGTGTTCAGTGTTTGTAGAGAAACACTAATTTACAACACCTGTCCACAGGAGGCATTTGTTTTGAAATTGTACTTGTATTCACTAAATTAATTGCAGAAATCTGGGAACACAAATATCACCCAACAGTCAGGTGGGGAGAGAAACAAAAGCATACAATCATAAATGTTGTTTTAAAAAAAATAAAAAAGGTTAGCATTTTAGAAGAGAAAATGAAGATCTGTAAACATCCACCACAGTCAACAGACCTTGTGGTGTGACTCGCTGTACTTACTTTACTTCCCAGACGTTTTTTTAGCGATGTCACCATGTTTCCAGATCTCAGCACTTACTTTGGTCATTATAGTAAAACCTATAAACCTGTAAAACCTAAAGTTTAAATTTAAAATAAAAACTACAAATTGATCAATAATGACAATAATCATAAGTTGCAGCCCTACTTAAAATACCAAACAATCAATGGGTTTACAAACCAAAACAGTGTTGTTACAGTGTGTGTTCAGTCTGTGGAGAGTATAGGCTCAGTGAGAAACTGATGTTTAGCTGTAGGCCTTCTTCGACACTCAACAAGTCACCCACTGATCAAACTGAAGGCCAAGGATGGACTCGCCACCCGGAGCGGACTAAATAATTAACAGGCCTTTAATTAAACCTATAAGCGAGCAAATGACCCCCAGGCCCCGGGAGAGTCATGGGGGGTGGAGGGGGAGAGATTTAAAGGGGAGGGTAGAGGTGTGTATGAATGTGTGTGTGTGGTTGATATAAGATAACAACAAACAAGGAGGAGAAAGTAGCCTGATGAGCACATATGGCAGCACAGCCTGGCCAGCTCATTTAATTTGACATTTGAGCAGAGGCATCGCCACAGGAAGCGACTGTAAGGAGGCATTTGACTCACAGGACTGACTGACACTCTGAGGTCCATCAATCTGAGCCCAGGTGAATGAGACGAGAGAGGCCAATCAATAAGGCAATGGTTTGATAGAGTGTTTGTGAGTGGCTGCATTTCCAGCTATTGAGCTTTCTGCGTTTCTAATAAGGGGGAAGATTTATAATGGCAGCTAACTAATGACTGAGCACTTTAATGGTGAGCTGACAACCAGAATGTGATAACCAGTGGAGCCTCACATTGGACAAATGAGGATCTTAAAGGCACTGTACGTAACCCAAATGTAAACCAGAAGATTGGCTTCTCTTTTGATACAGTGATAAAGATAAAGATTTAGTCAAAATCTTTAGTTATTTCTATTAAAATATTTCTGTTGAAATACTAGATACTAGGCTTTAACCATTATTTCACCTTTTTTAGAAGTTTATTTTCGATGAGTAAATATGCAAATCCAGTACGTATAACTAACTTGTTTAAGCTATATTAAGAGTTATGCGTAATAAAGGGTGTTCTGCTTTGAGTGACAGGTGGGCGGGCAGCATAGGAGGCGAGCATTAAAGACTGTAGGCCTCATTGGGCCCGCCTCAGCTCCATCCACGCTCCACCTCTTCAGTCTATATCCATGACGTTCCACATCCGGGATTGCTCAGTTGCTGACTGAATTTCCACCAGATTTCAGTCATTTAGGCCGGATATCCGTTGCCCTGGGCTTTCTTTGTATTGGCTTTTTTAAACTCCAGTCGATTTATGAAGACTATGGTTAACCTTTTCTCAGATCTCTGCAGTGTAAATCCAGACAGCTAGCTAGACTATCTGTCCAATCTGAGTTTTTCTCTTGCATGACTAAAACAACCTGTGACTGTTCCACTACAACAAGTTCCTTCCCAAGGCTATTTTGCAGAGGCACAGTTTTTTCCGTACAGCGCTTAGTGCTGCCCAAGACAATTGTGATTGGTTTAAAGAAATGGCAATAAACCAGAGCAAGTTTTTCTCCCATCCCAGAATGCTGTGTAGACTCACCAGACCCTCCTCCGCAGAGCTGTGGTGGTAGGTCTGGCAATGCAAGACTAGGCAACTTCATGCACTGCAAAGATGGCGACGACCAGAGCCACACGTCACGGAGACTACGTCAATACTTTATACAGTCTATGGTTTTACCATATTGTCATTCATGATCTGTTTGTACGCCAGCTTCCAAGACATTCTTGGGACAGATTTACATATCAACTAAAATAAACTGCATTATGAAACCATCCTATATTGTTCAATTAGTCCTCCGGTTCCTACATCTCCAATTAGGTCTCCAGTAATGGCAGACTTCTCTGGTCTAATTCCACCAAATATTACAAGACATGGAGCATAAGATCTAAAAACGCCATCATTTTCATCAGCCTAATATTGCAGAAACGGGAGTAAGATCATCTTTCTCATCGGTTACAGTGACAGCACTCTGATTTAATCAAATTAATTCTCAAGAAGCACACCCCCCCACACACACACACACACACACACACACACACACACACACATACATTCTCACACACACACAAACACACACACACACACACACACACACACACACACACATGCGTGCGCGCATTTCAATCTTCTTACATGCCTGCACACTCTTAGGTTCTTCCTTTTGCTTCCCAGTGGCACAAACACTCAGAGATCTAATCAATCACATCTTTGCTCACACACACACAAATACACACACACAGGGCAAAGGGCGCGTAGGCAGACTTGCTCTAAGTTCACTACCGGACCAATGACATCCATTGTCTTACCCATCAGCCCCTGTGGCATGCAGCAGCAGAACAGATCCCACTCACTTTCTCTCCATTAAAGCAACTCCCGACCCCAATGCATGCGCCTCTGATGGTAATGGTGGTAAAGAGGAAATTAATCTCTCCCTGGGCTGCCGTGGCAGGATATTAATCTAGCAGCTTCACTCATCTTCTCATCTCTTCTTTTTTTGCCTGATAATCCCCTCCTCATCAACACCATATGCAAACCACAGGTGAACGAATAGTCATTGGTTAGGATGTGAAACTCTCCTCGCACCTCTTCTCTCCTCATTTTTTTTCCCTTTTGTCAGTGCCTCTGCCCATTGTTGCAAGTGTATCATTTGCCCATCAGCTATAACAAGATATTGATGTGACTTTCTTCTGTAGATGTTGAAAGGTTTGGGATTGACTGCAACTGAGTTTCAACCTCAATTTAGCATCAGTTGGTCTTTGTTAAAAATGGCTGTAATTAGACTAAATGACATTCATAATTAATCACTATCTTTTATTACCCCCACTTTACTTGCTTAGTGAGTACCATGGACATCTAAAACAACTACAAGACAAAAATAAACATGTTCCCTGCGAATGAGGCTGTCACGCTGCGGGCCAGTCTGTAACAATACGTCACCTTGTTTTGATCTGTGATTATAGCTCCCCTCCTGGGCCGATCAATATTATTTTGAAAATGCCACCACACGGCAGTGGGAAAATGTAGCAGTGAGTCAGACAATCACAATCACAAAACCTAAATAAACAAGCAAAATGACGAATACATTTGTGGTTAGTGAAGATGTTGAGATGCAGTGGTGAGATATGTCTTTTCTCTACATTTCAATGAAATCTACTTAGGGCTGTTTGACATTTTAACAAATGAATGGGTGTAATTGTAAGAGACAAATTATCACTTCATGAATAGTGTTGTTATCGTTCCTAAGTGCATCTTTGCACAGTATCTGCCCCCTGGGTATATTAATACTGTTTCTTCCAGAGCAGCTCTCAGCTGAGGAGCCTCCAGTGAGAGCCGACGAAGCAACATGATTCTTATCCTGAGCATTAACCCCTGTACTGCTCTCAGAGTTTCCACCCGCCCGACGTAGCAGGATGAGGTTGCTGTGTGGACCCTCAGGGAAACAAATGGGGCTGATAAAGCTAAGCTCATTATCTGTTACTGACACATCGGTCAGGGGGTCAGGCCTAATCTGAGCCCGGAGGAGCCCAGAGGAGCCCGGACGCTTGGCCACTCCGCGACCTGGCTCTGTTACAGCCCTTAATCGGATCCGAGGTTAATGTGCTGCCTCTCTATGACAAAAGCAGAGGGGAGAAAGCAGAGAAATAAGCACCCCTTCACTCTCCCCGGAGATCCGACACTTAGCCCACACGACTGAGCCATGACTGAGAAGAGAAAGAGCACGGCGCAAAATAAATATCATTAACCCACAATTAAAATCCTGTTCTCTATCCTGACATCCTTTATTGTTGTCATATCTCTGTCCAATTACAACATGCTGGAGTAATTACGACTGCATTAAAAAGTAATGAAGTTATATGAGCAGGACTGCTTCCACAGGGCAATCTGACAGAAGGTAGAGCAAGGAAAGAAATCGCTGAAGCTGGTGGAGGACCAGGTGATCACCGCACTGTACAAGAGGTGAAATGTCAAACAGATGACTCTGCAGCACCCAGTATTATCCACAATTCAGCTGACTCTCCCTTGTGGCAAACTGCAATCAATCACTCTGCCTCCCGGGTAGCCATTATTTTTTGAGCTTTTTAACTGGTCAACATGATCTCGTAGCCATGGAGACAGGACCTTGGTCTTTGTAATGTGTGTTACCAGATTTGAGTCAGTAACAAACCCCTGCACTGGTCAAGGCTATGACAGCAGAATGAACAATAAATCTGTTTTGGAACTCTGATTGAGAGCGTTTGAATGTAGTGCGTATGTATTTGTGTACATGTTTACATGTTGCTGTTGTGTACTGTATGTGAATGGGCAGTGGATTGCCCGAGTGAGGCTGTTAAGCGAGGGTCACAGATGAGAGCAAGGCAATTTGAGGTTGGAAATGAGCGATGTCCTTTCTCATTTGAGCGCCACAGAGGCCTCAGCCTCTCAGACGCCACCTCCTCTTATACTGTATGTCAACATGCCCATTGTGTTTCAGCTTCCCTCTGCTGTGTTTGTCTCTCAGTACATTGAAGAAAGAGAGAGCGAGAAAAGCGGAGAGTGGTAAAACAACTGTGAGCAGTGATTTGAAAATGAAATATCAGCCCCGGCCTGTGAAGAGGAGGTAATCTCCCTTTAGAGGAAACGGCAGCAGATGAAAAAGACAGCGAGGCGGGAGGAAGAGAGTGAGACAGAGAAAGAGAAAAGAAGAGAAAAAGAAACAGAGGGGGGGAGGAAGGGAATCAGGGTGCTGGGATAGATTGAGCTTGTGTCTGAGCTGCTCCACACATGAGTGGAGATCTGACACTGACACAGCACTGGTCCTGCTGGTCTGAGAGCTGCACAGAGAGCTGTGGCTCTGAGGGAAACTCTCATATTCCCATGGACGGAAGACGGATAGATGGATGCAGCGAGAGGGATTTCTGAAGGAAGAAATCATAAAATGAAAAGTGGAATGTAAAGTATAAATCACTGAGCGGCCAAACAAGAAGAAGGATTAAAGATGTTACATTTAAAGTGCACAGAGTCCGTAAAGAAGGAAATGTCAGAGGTCAAATTTGAACCAAAAAGGAACATTTAAGGTGCTTTAGCCTAATTTCCTTTTTGGAGGTATTATCATTCATCATGGGAATTTGTGGGGCATCATGGGGGAGAGTAGCAGGTGACAGGGGAGGGAGAAGGGTGGATGTTTTTTATTTTTGGAAAAACCTTTGACTCTAACATGTCAACAAGCATTTTGAACCTGGCTCTATCCAATGTTCAGATCTCTGTTCTAGAAATGTTTGCAAATTTGCGCACATTTATTAAGAAAATGCCTAATTTGCATATTTAAACATAACATTTCTGAAAACTTGTAATACAAAAAATAATTGTCTTAATGTAGTAATCAACTAGTGAAGTTTCATGTTGATATTGATAAGTTAAAAATGTCACCCTATTCACCTGCAGTGTCTACCCTGAATTAGCTTATTATGCTAATTATTAAAATTGCCTAACATGCAACTTTTAGCAAACAAGCTTAATTTCATCCACTCGGCCTATAGATGACATTTCAATCAAACAACATCTCTGGGTTTAATTTGGGCAGTATAAGGGTTTCCAGTACACTATGAACTAGACATTAATTGCACTCCAGAATGACATATGAGCATCTATCTATCTCTATCAGCAGTATGACATCAGTTGTGAGTGCCTTCTAAAACTGCTAAAATAAATATTTCAAATAAAAAGCATTTTCTGATCTACTAGGTAAAGTTTGGTAATGTTAAAGCCCTAAAACGTCTTGCTTTGGTTGGGGAACAAAAGCTGTTGGTCGAAAACAGGAAGCAAAGAGATCCCAATTCAAAGTCCAATATTTTGGTCACTCATCCAACTTCCTATCTGTGTAGACTTTGCGCCTCAATAACAACAACACACTATTTCATTTCATCATTGACACGGGTATCAATTCCTCCAGCCGCTTGAGGGCTTTGTCACTTATACACATGTTTTTGGCCATTTCCTAAAAATATTGACATAGTCGTTTTTCTTGGGAGGACAATCTTGATTCCCATACAATTATGTGTCCAAATTATTGATATCCAGGACGAACATACAGAAAAAGTTTAAACAGTTTCCACTGTTTCTGTATATCTGATACAGGTCAGCAATAATTGAAAAAGGTCAAGCTAATAAACATAAACATTTGCTCAAATTTTACATACACAGAACATCTAGACCTGGTAGAACAAGTGCAATTTTGTCTGCCACAATACTAAACAGCTTCAACATTTATGTGGAATCATTGACCTCATAATCGTATTTACAGGCTGACCAGTGTACAAGCTAAAAACAAACAATTACATAAATGTTCTATCTCTTTTGATTCCCTTGTAGCTTTCATGCCAGTAACCATTTCTGTCGCTTCTGTAGGTCTGGCTCCAGGGTCCATCATGGAGGATTTGAAACTACATTACTGAGGTTTAAATGAGGGAATGTCAGCTAGACCTGTCATGGCTGTCTGACACACCGGGCACTATCTTTTATAATTGAAGATCGCTTGAGATGGAGCAGAAACAATACCTGGCTACACCGATACAATACAATAAGAGACTTGCAATGATGGCAGCGCACATGATGACTGGGATTGGCAACACAGGGCAACAACAATGGATTCTTTGATAAACATCAATCAAGCTGCCGGCCCTCTTGGGGCTTTGATCGAGTGGTTGTGTGTTGTTGTTAAGAGGCTGGCTTGGGATGGAGGTTGGCGGGGAACTGATAATGGGCTTCAGTGAATCACAAGAGATGAACCCCCGTTGAGAGATGGAAGAGAGGAAGAGGATGGAGGAGAGAGCAGCAGGGCAAATGAGTAAGAGATGAGAGAAAGGGAAAGATGGAGCGGGCTGAATGAGGAGCGAGGCTCGTCTGGGTCCTGCCCGCCTCCTCCAGTGCCCATATTCCCCCAGTCTCCCGCTGGATGACCAGCACACAGACAGCAAGGCACCATGACGGACACTCTCCTCCTCTAATTAGTCCTAGTCACAGTTGAACACACCGCTGTGCTTTACAGCACCAACAGAAGGGCCTGCCACCATGAAAAACTGACCGCATGCTACAATCACAAACACCACAACAAATACACCGAGTCAAATAGGGTCCTCCTGCACTGTATCGCCAATGTAATTATGTTTGTTTGTGTCTTTTAAGGTGTGTAATGGCTGTTTTTTCAGCCTCTTGCCATTGCATGTGACCAGGACACCTGCAGCGTGTTCGCAACATGCACTTGCTCCTCCTTGCTTTCGCCTCTTTGCCACCTGTCTTCTTCCAGAATGAGCCAGCCAAGTGCCTACGCCAGATAGCAGCATATCACATAAGCAGGCTCCTTTGACTCCGGGGGGGGAGAAAAAAAAAAGCTTGTATCGTGGAGCGTTCACTCACATTTCACATTCACTAAATCCATTCAGTAATCTCCTTATGCGTGTGACATGGCAGTATCAGAGGAGGTTTGTTGAGGTAACTGTCAGGGAATTTGATGCGAGATCCCTTGTCACAGTCATTTTGGCTCGCTCCTGTCACTCAGCCTGCCGTGCCCTGAGGGGCCGCTGACAAGAGCAGTATCGGCAGGCGGCGAGGATGTCCTACAGGGCACTTATTCCAGATACAGGAGTCTGAATGCAAAGCTGCCAGTTCACATTGCAAAAGTATTCATGCACACTCTGCTCTGGCTTGTGGAAACAGTCTTCCATCAAATAAGTGGCATTGATTTTGTGGAGCCCGAGTCTTTGTTGCTCTATGTATATTGATTTTGTCCATCTTTGACATGTCAGGCAGGCGGTGAGCAGTAATGTGAAAAATGACCCCCCTCTGCGCCAGGGAGCCAATAAGGCAAGCCCAAAACCCAGCAGGAAACCCTGCTATTAAAGCCATGCCCTCTGCCCAGCCACATTACAGTCTATTATTTTAAAACGGGGGTCTCTTGATGCACTTGTTGGCACTTACAAAAAAGAATGCAGCAACTGCAACTCCCATTTTTCTAAGCACCCTTTATAGCTCAGGCCCAAAACACACAAACACACACGCACACACCAAAAGCCATCTGAGTGTAATCTAGTCCTCACCCTTAGTCTCCTGTGGGTGTCTGTGGTTTGCTGTGCAAGTGAAATGAAAGCAGGCCTCTCTAATAACAGCGAATTTAATACCAGCACTAGTCCCTTAATGAGAGTGGCCTGTGTTTGCTCTAGGCTCATATCCGCAGCACCATTGGGAGAGGAGGCGAGGAAGGGAGGAAGGAGGGAAATGTAGTTAAAATCTTCCATTAACATCACCTCTAGGGCAAGCAAGCCCGCTCCCCAGGCATTGGTGGGGGTGGCAGTCTGCGTGTTCGAGCGTAGGGTGGGCACCGGGGGGCCACAAGATGCCCGTCCCTGCCTCTGCGCAGCTGGAGCTGATTGGATGGAGGGTGTGTGCCGCCATTAATAACACAGAGAAATTACTATGTCACTTATTAGAAAACAGCGTGACACAGGAGATCGGATGAGAAAAAAATCTACAATAGCGAAAAGAACGGATGGGAGTGATAAATGATGTAAAACAGGGAAATCGAAAATAAATTCAATGTTCCTCATATCATCTGATTGCGGGTGAGGACTAAAGAATAAAAGATCAAAGAAGGAAGGGTGTGGGAGTGTAAAATCATTTTTGAGAGTGTGCACGTTCATACATGGTGGGTGTGAGAATATTACATTACATGCAAACATGAGAGAGGAAATAAACGAGGGGAAGAGAAGGAAAAACTTGCAGATGAAAGCGTTACATCCAGTCAGGTGATGGGATTATTTCCACGATGGTCAAACAGTTAACTAGCAATCCTTTAGCAATTAACATGTCGGCTATATGAAAGAACAAAACTAAACAAAAACAAACCATCGCAATCATCTCTGCTTTAATAGTCTTGGTGAGGTCCCCTGAGTGTTTACTAAACAGAGTGAGTGCGGTGGAGATTTGAATATTTAATAACAGGAAGAGATTGGAGAGGAGCAGCGTCTGGGGAGAACAACAATCCGTTTGGACTCGGTGGGCAAATGAGGGAAAACTAGGCTGAGCTCATTGAGTTTGTCCCCGTGGTATTAATGAATTTTAAATGAATTTTATGGAATAGCCATAAATACACTTCGAAAACAGTGTGCAGGGAGTGTTTCTCTGCTTTACATGCAGACAGAATATCTGTCTCTTCACAATGAAGGTGCCCTGAAAGCACAGATTTGGCTATTAGGGAGCAGACCGACAGATGTAAGGCTTATCGGGATTGGAGAACTCTCCGAGGTAGATTTGATAGAGACATTTATTCTCGGCCCGGCTACAGTAGAAAATGCTTCTCCTCTGGGACACATGTATTTTAAACTCAATATATTTCTCAATCCAACACATCCATCATATTGTGCACATATAGGAATCAAACTCACCTACACATGTAGATTGGGTTTGTGTATTACAAGACATCCAAAAACTAAATATGTAGTTGGATGAGTTTTTTGTTCTTAGTTTGGCTTTGAACCCTTTTTAGCGGCAGACTCAGCGCACCTATTAAACATCAAAACACCAACAGTGTACGACCTCAGCAATTGGAGGAGCACCGTGTATCTTCAACCTCAGTCCAGGGAAGTGCATGTTGCCATAGAAACTGTTTAGATATTTTCTAATTACAAGCAACCGCACACAAACCAATACGGGCAAACATTTTTCAGCTTTTAATAAGTCACTTAATAAGTAGAAACCACCTCATGGTTGTATGCCTACGCCAACTAGTCAAGTGGCAGTTTACATCCATGTCTGTCGAGACTCATATAGCATACTGTATGTGGTGAAAACTTTGAAGGAATTTAATAAAAGATATTCTGTGTATTTTTTGGTGAAACGTGGATGCTTCACACACATCTACAACCCAGCAGCACAGAAGATCTAAACAAACACCACAGCTTATGATTAGTGTTACCAATTCAGTATCTGACCAAATGTCTCCCCTTTTGTTCATGAGTTATGGCGTTAAATAATGGCCAGAAAAGCGTTTTTGCAGAGCATTTAGATCACAGTGGAGTTGAACATTGACCTTTTGGGTATCAAATGTCATCACTTCAACATTTCATCCTAGACCTTTGTGTAAATTGTTGTCATAATTAACAAATTAATTCTTGAGTTATAGCCAAAAACATGTTATGTGAGGTTACAGTGACCTTTGACCACCAAAATCTAATCCGTTCATCCTTGAGTCCAAGTGGACGTTTGTCCAAAATTTGAAGAAATTCCCTCCAGGTGTATCTATTCACGAGCATGGGACCCCAAAACATAATGCTTCAGCTATACCACAGTGTAGCATAAATAATAAATAACAAAAGCAAAAGTCATGTATTCAAAATTGAGTAAAAGTACTCTATTATTAGCATCAAAATATACTTAAGTACCAAAAGTAAAAGTAGCCTACTCATTATGCAAAATTGGCCCATTTCAGTAATATACTGGATGATAATTGATTGAAATAGATGCTTTGATGTGTTCATCGATTTAATGTTGCAGCCAGTAAAGGTGGAGCTCATTTTAACTATCCCAGTATACTGCTTGTGAATTTCCCCCTGGGGATCAATAACGTTTTATCTTAACCTATAATAATACATCACAATGTATTTGTTGATTATATTTTGCATTAATAATCATAATCTGCAAAGTAACTTAAATGATCAAATAAATGAAGTGGATCAGAAGTGTAAAATAGCAGAAAATGGAAATACTCAAGTAAAGTTGTATTTAAGTACAGTACTCAGTAGTAGTACAAGTACCTTTGGGAATAGACTGTTTTTGGCCTTTCTAGGGTTCAGTGAAACCTTACAGCCACACTCTGGGGTTTAAATAACACACATTCCAATAGCACTTACCGGTACTTATTGGCAACAGCATTGACACAGTAATGTTGGCTTCAAGAAAAACACACACGGCCATATGCACACACACACACACACACACACACACACACACACACACACACACACACACACACACACACACACACACACACACACACACACACACACACACACACACACACACACACACAGTGAGACGAGTTCTTGCAAGCCCAGTCCAGGTCTATTAGGCAGGCATCAGGCATTCGCTGTGGGCCAGGTCTGGCTGGGCTCCCAGGTTAGAGGACGTCTCCTCCTGGCCCTCTCTTGCCATCTGCTCCGTCCAGAAGGCCTGCACCACTGGGGGGGAGGAGGGGGAAGCTGGCCAACCAGATACAGCCCAGAGGAGAGGAACAGGGAGGGGGAGAGAAGGGAGGGGAGACACTGAGGAGCAGGGAGGGGTTGAAGGGTGGCGTGCTGGGGCTGATGGAGGAGCAGAAAGGGCTGGAGGTGTTCAAAGGGCTGGGCTACAGGGGTGCAGGGGGTTGGTGGCGGGACAAGGAGGGGGACGGAGGGGGGACAGGTGGGGCAGGGCAGGGCTCAGGTGCCCTGAGCAGAGTTACAGGGTCGTCTGTTACCTGTCCACCTCTGACCAAAGCCATCTGCTGCAGGGAGAGGGTGAGGAGGTGGGGGGGCCAAGGAGCAAACGCTCGAAAAAAAAAAAAACTGTGAAATAAAAAGGTGCTGATGTGAGATCTAAATTTGTGTTCTGCATTTTGGTTTAAATAAGTATTTAATTTGCTCAGCCATGTCTGTTTTCCAAACAAGGCAGAGTAATTGACAAAGAGAAAGGTAATTGAGAACGAGAGGAAATTATATGAATGATGGATCAACTGGGTGAAGGAGTGATGGTGAGTAAGAAATGATTATTTTCTGTATGGATATGAGAGTTTGATTGGACACTGTGCTTTCGACTGGACGGATGCAGGGGCTGCTGCTAACGCAGAGAGTTTTGGAAAAAATTGGGTTTGAAACAAGAGGGAAATTTTCTCGCTAAAATGAGAGATGGAGCGATATGGCAGAGCTAACAGGACAAAGGAACAGGTCAGGCACTTCATCTGAACATTACTTTATCCTCTGCAAAATCTCATTCCAAATATAATATGCCACATAGTTGGCAAAAGAAATTCATCACTGCGTTGCATACAGGCTTCTGATCTCTCATCCACTGGCATTATAATTGACACTTCAAGAAAATGCAGCGAGGATGCCCAAGGATATAGAGAATGTATATCCCTGCTTGTCTGTCACAGCTATGTCCTCATTGTGTCCTGCTCAACAGTGACTCCCTCTGAGCCAAACACAAGGAAATGCAGACTGATGAAGGTGAGAGAAAGAGATTCAGCAGGCGAGGCAGTGCTGGGACTGAAGGATGGACAGAGCTTAACAGTGGATTTACACAGAGGGCAACTCCCCCATCAAACGCTGAAAGAGTAACGCTTTAGCTGCTGTCCCTGGACACTGAGATCCCTGTATCTTTACAAAAAAAGAGCACTTTTAACACTTTTCTTTAAGTATTTTCATTTTACAGAGTCCAACACCAACTGTATTTTAAAGAAAATGATGTTGCAAATCAAAACATGTATCATCAAAGGTTAAAAAGAAAAAGTAATATCAACCAGTGAAACAAACATCTCTGTGAGATCGGAAATCTTGAAAACAAACACAGCATGACTGTGTGACACTTAATAACTTCCTAACTACAGCGGCAATCTAAATTACTTTCATCTCCACCAGCAATTCAAAATGCAAACACAGGCTTATTATTGTAAACAATTTATCAAACCATGGCTGCACACATCATCAACATTTTTCAGGGAGCTGGAAGCTGTCAGGGTGTGCGCTACACCTCCAGCCCTGACAGAGTGATGACAGGACTTTCACTCACCAAGCATGTCACCACGGGCACTACATCCGCCAATTTCTCTAAAAAATGAACCGATATTGATGGCGCTCTTTGAAAGAAACTTGTTCATCACATCGTCCTTCATCATATAAGGGCAAAGACAAAATCCCTCAATACACAAATCTATATTTCTTGGTAATTTTCATACAGATAAATGTTGTTTTACTCCTCTTTGGTGATGACAGAAGCACATACGACATGGCTTTAAACTGTAGCCAGTTTTTCTATATTTGCTCCTCTAAACACTCAGTGCCTGGCAGTTATTTCCTGGAAATATTGATGCATTTCTTCATCCTGGCAGCAGCATCAGTGGTTTGTTTGAAATACACAAGAAAATCTTGAATTGCTGCTTTAAGTGGCTGAAAATTAAGTTTAAAGTATGTTTGTCACAGAAAATTGCTTCAAAAGTTGCATCTCCTCAATAATCCATAGAGGCTCAAACTGCTTTAAGCTGTTGAGTTCCAACACTTTTGAGCCACAGTGCCTTTCTCTGAGGAAAATAAGCACTAATAATTGGATTTTGCATGTATTACTTCTTCATTAGACATTTTCCTGATTTAATCTCTAATATGAAAATTAGATTTTGTTGTTGTATCATTTAAAGGTGACCAACATTTAGGGGAATGATGGCAGTAGTCGTAAACTATGATGTATAGGAGATCTATCCATGTTGGTCACCAATACAGGTCAATAAAGGTAATGAGAACGAGAGATTGGACTTTTCAATAATTTTATAATAATGTACAGATTCGTTGTACCAATTCATTTGTAGCAATTTAGGGGTACTCCAGTGACTTAGTGTTGCACTTTCACGAAGTTGAGGGACTCACAAAAGCTGAGGGACTCATGAAAGAACAGTTGAAACTGAAGCAGCAGATTTCCGCAACTTTTAGTGCTTAGTGTGAGTCAAGCTCCAACTAACCCTAACTCAGTAGTGTCTCCTCAGACACCTTGCTTCCTAAATGTCCTCTTCTTTAGAAAAAACCCACACTTCAAGTTTGTAATGCAGACTTTATGTTTTTTAAAGAGCCATTATAGCTGCTTTCATAGGCTAAGTAGTACTTTTTATGAGTGAAGTAAAATAACGGTCATGTTTAAAATTGGTGCAGTGCCCCTTTAATTTTAAGAGCAGACAGACAGACAGTAGCATGATGTCATCAAGTGACAATCCTGCTATATAGACGGTAAAGGATGAAACAACATGGGAAGGTTTTGGTCAGCTGGAAACCCAACAGTCGAATAAAACTAATTATTGTTTCTTAGACAATAATTCTGACATTCCCAGTTCAAGTCCACAAACTTAATTTAGGATCAATGAAATCGTGATGCTCTGACTTCCAGTGGTGAAATGCAGCCTAGTAGAAGTATAAAACTGAAAATCAAAACACTTAAGTAAAGTACATCAAAATTGTACTTGAGTACAGTACTTGAGTAAATATACTTAGTTACTTTCCACCACTGATTTCAAATTTAGTGAGAATGTTTCATACTGGCCAAAATCATTGTATCCACCTATTGCGAACTGTTTTAGTGTGAATTGTCCCTTTAAACATGGTGCTGATTAGAGCTGTCAATCTTCCTCTATAATACCATTCGAATTCCATTTGATATTTTTTTAATATTCGAATATTTAATGCTCAATTGCAGCCTGTTAAATAATATGTACTACACTACTCAGGATTATGCATTGTCAATGCCACTACAAGCATATGGTTGTTGTTACACGTTCTGTCCACTAGAGGGACTTCTAACATTAGCCTTTGTTTACATTCATTTTCCACCACGAGCACACATTGTAATGTAATGAAACATTATCTAACAAGTTTAGTGAAGTGATGTCACTACCCGATGTGAGTCGAGTGCAGATGTAAGTTGCGCATGCGTCACTTTGCGATAGCCCCACACAGGTAGTCTAGCAGATCTGTTTTGCTGTTAGCCACAGAATAATGAGATAGGTACATTACATAGCAGTAATTTATTATTTAGCGTAAGGCATCACATTTTCATGGCATGATCCCTGATGTCAGTTCTAGATTAGAGGTCAATACATTAAAAATGGACAAACATAACAAAGTTTGTTCACTGCTGGCTACAAGTTAGCAATCAAACACAACAAAGGCTGTAACTTGAATGGCGTTTTGAGTTAACGTTAGCAATCAAACAATAATAGATAGCTAAAACATTTGCCGGATCTGGATCCCTTGGCGTTATGCTGTAAACCATTTAAATCTGAGCATGTGCAACTCACATCTGCACTCGACTCACATCGGGTAGTGACAGCGGCGTTGTTGTAAAGGCTAACGGTGCTCGGTTATCACAATGACATCATGTTAGAAAGAACAGCCGAAACAATTTGTCATAAACTACTGTAGGTAAGTAACAAACGATGCTAACTGCATTAATAACCAAGCCAAACTGTGCTGTCACTACTATTTTAGTGATTTATAAGGAACCTGTTTCTTGCAGATTGTCACGTTGCTGAGAATACAGCTATTAGAAGGTAATATATGAAGTCAAATCTAACTCTGACAGCTGTAGGGCAGCTAACATAAACGTTTGTTTTCTCCATGAAGCTCCCAGCTAAGGGACCGTTCGTATTTATGGAATGGATCACCGGAGGAAAATAGGGGAGGGTCATGTCTTTTTATTCTTTGTTGATGGGAGGGTCATCCAATTTTTTTTAGTCTAGCGGGGAGGGTCATCCAACTTTTGTATTCATGAGAACAGCAAAATTTCAAAGTGGCTTGTTTGGTGCATATTTATCTATTTAGCTCCATGAAGCTGTCTCAGTCTTGGCCCCTATCGCTAGCAGATGGGTCCCTCCCTGTTTACTCTGCCAGACAATTTTGAGCTGTAGCTTTAGAGACTGTGGGATTTCCCAAACTGAATAAATCCTGCAAGCACATATAAACACAAAACTGCTTTGCTAGTTCCATCGTGTTGTTACTAAGACATCTGTTGAAAAAATTATTTTATTCCTTAGCATGATTGCCGTATTGTTTAGTTCAAAAACATCCAAAACACCGTAAGTAGGCTGCAGCTATACCCGACTCAAATATCCTTTCGCTCCCAGTGATATTATATATAGGGCTGCAACTAACAATTATTTTAATAATCGATTAATCTGTTGATTATTTTTTTGATTAAACCAAAAAAGGCGAGTGAATAATAGTAGTGTCTTTAGTCTTGCAAACTATACCACCCCTGCTTTATTACTGTTATTACCGAGCTAACGCTAGCTTGTCATGCTAGTCAGCTGGATAACGAGTAAACAGCAGCACCAGAAGAGCTACTGGAGGGACGGTACGTTTCTCACTTCAAACCGGAACAGAAGTAGGATAGTGTAGTTACTTTACCCTTCCTCCTCATCAAGGACTCCAACATGTTTACGTTTTAGGTGCTGAATCATCACCGTGGTGCGCCCGTGCCATGCCGTGTCGTTTTTGGTCTCTCTCCGGTCTCTCTTCGTATTTCCTCTACCCCCGCTCTGCTCTTTTTTATTTTCTTTCGCTCCGCGCTGCTCCTCTCTGCTCCTCTCTGCTCCTTTCTGCTCCTCTCTGCGCTCAACTCAAATTTTCTTTTTCTCCGCGACTGAGTAGCGTAATAGTTGCTCGATACAACGAATCAATAATGAAATTCGTTGCTAACTTTTTTAATAATCGAATTTTATTGATTTTATCGATTCGTTGTTGCAGCCCTAATTATATACTTATATATATATATATATATATATATATATATATATATATAGTATAGTGTTTTTCAGGCTGCTTTCCCAAACACACAGAAGATGAGTCAACTTCCTAATAATTTAGCCGACAGATGAGAGGCCACCAGCCTCCCAGCCGGTGGGTGGCCACAATGCCAGGCATGGCTGGAGATAACCAGTTTTTATCACTGCTCCCCTGCCGTGCCACAATTAGCAGTCATTAGCAGCTCTGGGGAACAGGGGAGCGTTGAGGTAGGGGACACACTCCAACAGCATGGCGAGAGCTTACAGTGCTAATCAGGTCTGCTTCTCTTTCCCTCGACTCTACTCATCCACGCCTCCACAGCAAACACAGTCCATTTGATGTGTGTGCGGTCATGATTGTGCACAGAGGAGCACACAGAATACCACTTACATACACACACTGGCTGTCATGTAGAGATTGAAGCCAATGAGATGGAGAACTTAACACAGTCTAGAAATCCCACAGGATCAATACTTAACCAGAGTTATTACCTAGTGTATTACATTTATATTGGCACCACAGCTCTGAAAAGCCACCCACGATGAACCACCTGAAATTGATGTCAAAGGTGACTCCGCACAAAAGGAGCATAAAAGATAATGTGGAAGCGAAACCAAATAAGAGCGGAATCCAGACGGCAGGTTAGCATCGTAAGTACGCTGGAGCAAACCTAGATGGTCGTTCTTACAGATAAAGACCAGCTGTATAGCCATAGACAGCAAAGTGGGCCTGTTGAAAATGACATTGATGCATAGGGAGAAGCTACAGAAGAGTGACTATTTTTCTGTGGCAGCAGACTGACAGCTTGTCCTCTGCTGTGGCTCTCCCCGGCTCTCTGAGCGGCGGGACGGCACCATCTCATCTCTACTGCTGTGATTTGTTCGTCCGATCACAGAGGCGACCACTTTTACAGCTGCTATATTGTCAGGGCTAAGCAGGATGTGGCATGTGGAGTCAGTTCTGTGTGTATTTGTGTGTGTGTGTGTGTGGTAATGTAGCTGCCTATGAAAGGAAGACATTAATTTGTTGTATCATTTCATGCTTGGACATCCCCCCCTCCTCCACACACACACACACACACTTGTTTTTTGCTCTGAAGCTATAGCTCTATCGCTGGCCTGTCTGCCATAATAAACAGCTCGTGTTAGAGAACCGTATTTAAACCAGGGCCATATCGCATATTTCTTTACATGAGGGGGGCTGA
The DNA here is from genome assembly GCF_004354835.1 of Perca flavescens. Taxonomy (NCBI): domain Eukaryota; kingdom Metazoa; phylum Chordata; class Actinopteri; order Perciformes; family Percidae; genus Perca; species Perca flavescens. The sequence goes on from NC_041345.1 coordinate 19,978,614, forward strand.
GAGAGAAACACATCAATAAAGATGCCACCGTTTAAGAGGCAGACAACCTTTACAAAAGAGCGCCGGGTTTAATGGGCTGGCCGCCTGGCTCATAAACCACAACTGCATCCGACTGCAACGGAGACCGAGAGCCAGCTTTACTCAAGGCTGCTGCAGAGAAATGTTACCATTGGTCTTTTTGCATGAGTCAGTCACAACCGCAAGAAATCAAACAATCTAGACCCAAGGACTGCAGAGCGATCAGCCAGGTTGAGGAAGCGATGTATGAGATGTGTGCTTTGCAGTGTAGCTAACAACCACAGATGATGACTACAATAACACAGTGCTAGAGCAGCCTTTTTTTTTTTAGGGTTTCATTACTTGTTTTCTGCTTTTGTTGCTAGAAGCATGATTTTCGGTCCCTCCAGGATTTTGCGATGTAGCGATCACAACAATTCACGGGAATTCAACCAATCACCATGAATTCGGTGTGACTCGCAAATTTGACCAATAACAGGAGTTTCCAGCGACTTCAACCAATCACGGCAGTCCCACGTGCCAGACTTTGCGTCAGTATGTGACTCTGAGGACGTGACTCTGAGAGCCACTGACCAAGGGAGTGAGAACAGGTTGACGTAACACACTTACATCGCCAAATTCATTTCCTTGTTTCTGATATGAAGAGGAGATGTGTGTGACTCGAACATCTCACATTTACCAACAAAACGTACAGCGAAAGACCATGCAAAACATTTCAGACCGTCCTGCCAACCTGTATACATTTTAACATCAATGTACGCTGTAACGGTTTTTCACTCTAAAGTCGCTGAAAGCTGCTGCTGTTTCAATCCTGTTGGCTCTCTGCTGCTTAGTTCCCCCCGAGACTGACTTGTGCGCGTGCGTGCGCACACACACACACACACACACACACACACACACACACACACACACACACACACACACACAAACACACAAACACACACGGTGGATGCAGGAAAAAACGGAGATGAGACGTACACGACCTAAATTGAGGACAGCTACGCTCGTTATTGTAAGTGCAATGGTAAGTTAAAGTCCAATAAGATAATCCAATAACATCTCTGAATATTATCAGAAACTACATCATCATGTAACTGACTGTAACTTACAACTGTAATACCAGCTTCATTAATCATGTACAGTCATTCATTCAAGGTTAATTGCTGTAACCATTAGAGTAGGGAGATTGTTGACATGCTCAGTTACATTGGCCAGGGTCAGTTGAAACACCCTTTATGAAAAATATACTGATGTACCTCTTGAAAACAAACTCTGCTCAGGAATTTTACAAATGAGCCATCAGTGTATAAAATATAATAACTGAACAGGAGACTGTGGCAGGGGATAAGGCACTGGAATATATACAAGTATATCACATCATTTCGATGTAAATATGTGCAAATACATGCAAAACCAAACACTGACCTTAACTTGCCAGACACAAGAGCAGTAAATGTCTAAATTCCAAAGTTTTAACCATTTTCTGTTTTGCCACCTGCCAAAAACACTCTACATTTTTTCTCATTAATATGCAAATGTTGGGAATCAGATTTGTGTGTTGGATTAAATTAATCCTTGCCACCCCTTCTGCTTATGCTGTAATCACAAATTACAGACAGGCGTCTGACGGTAGACTAAAGCCTTGAATTCTGTCAGAGGGTCTTTTACCTCAGGGGACAAATCCCAATCAACACAACTGGTCAGACACACAGATACATCAGCAGCATAGTAATGTGGCACATCCGCTGTCAGTTTCAAAGGGATATTAATTCTCCCTTTTATTTTCTCCTTATCTCTCTGTTCTTGTGGCGTCATTGTGAAGCAGCTACAGTAGGCCCACGCCGTGGCCAGTTTCCTGACATGTTAATCAGCGGGCAATTTGTTCACATTTAATAAGGGGGATGTTTGAGGAGATAAAATGGCTCCATCCTCTCTGCGTTATTCCTTTACAGTTAATGAGGAGCGTACATGTGAAAAATTTTAGATCAGAGGAATGCCACTGCTATTCATCCACCTTTAAACTGACCCTACATCATGATGATACTGTTTTTAAAGGACAATTCCAGCACAAAATGAACCTAGGGGTTAATAACATACAGTATGTGATGTGTTCCGAGTCGAACGTTATCTGGGACATGTTTTCATGCTAAACGAATGCATCTCTAGCTTTAAACAAGCTACCGCAAACCGGTGGTTAACTGCTAACGCTAGCTTTCGGGGCACATGGTAAATCCCTATTTTATACCACTAACAAGGCTCAAAACAGCACCACACTTCAACGGTGGCAACCGAAGCATTGAGAACTTTGTAAGTGTACAGACAGTTTATTAAAAAGATAGTTTATAAAGAGAGTAGCGTTCATGTTTACATGCAGGCGCCATCTTGGAAAACAGTCATGAGCAGTCGAACGACGAACGGCGTGCAATCAGTAACCAGTAAAATAGCTCAAACACAGCGTTCGTGAATAGCGATTTAGCATGTGACCCGAAAGCTAGCTAGCCCCGAAAGCTAGCTAGCTAACCACCAGTTTGCGGTACCCAGACAGCATTTACATCTGTGCCAGATCCGTTTTCGAATCAGCAGATTTGCGCAGCAGTCACACTCAGTATGCAGATCTGCACCAACTTTGCGCCACTTCTCTGTAGCTTCTGAGTGAGACAGTCCATCTGGCGGTTGCGACGCAGATCCGGGACAGCTGTGCAGACCAGACGCGCCACAAGTCCGCCCGGCGAGTGCGGGCTGGATCCACGGGAGCTGTGCAGACCGGACGAGCCACAACTGAAATGATTCCGCCCAGCGGGTGTGGGCCAGACCGGACGCGATATTACGAATCCCACTATGGCCACGCCAAGACCCGCCCTTCAATAGCGTTCACACACTACCATTGGCCAGGCGTCCATGCTTACAGTACATGTACAGGTCCTATCCCCTGACCAATCCCCTAACCCAAACCTAACTTTAACCACTTGAGGTGAAATGCCTAACCCCAACCAATCGAGCTGCTTCGTAGGGCGGGTCTTGGCGAGGCCATAGTGGGATTCGTAATTTTGCAGACCGGACAAGCCACAAATGAATTGAGTCCGCGCGGCGGGTGTGGGCCCGTTCTAATACATCATGATGTGGGCCGGAACCACGGGAGTTGCGCAGACCCGACGCGCCACAACTGAATTGAGTCCGCCCGGCGGATGTGGGCCAGATCCGCAGGAGCTGCGCAGACCAGACGCGCCACAACTAACGGAACGCTTTTTTCCTGCATAAACCCGCAACTCTATTTGGAATGCAGAGAGGAAGACTGCAGGCTGCACCGTCTTTGTGATTATTGGTAAGTGCATAAAAGTAAACTGCTGTTGGTGTCATGTTAATCTGTTAAATATGTATATAGGCTAAATATAAAAGTTTACAAATATAGTTTACACACTGACATTCTGACAACCTGAGACGTGTCAGACAAGCTGGGTAGGCTAGTAGACCTACAGCTAGGCTATGCTTGTAGTAGGCTATAGGTTCTTTTAAATATCCACAACTAATGTGAACATAGGCTTTAAGGCTGAATCAGTGATCTTTGTTTATTATTCACCAAATCTACTGAATATCGTGTCCATTGTGTTTAGCTGAAAATCGTTTGTTAGCGCAACCCACTAGGCTAACCAGTCTTTTGTCTGTAGTTACCCTAACAATAAAAACAAATTCAGTGAGATGGCAAACAAGGCCATTATGGCTCTTAAGCATAGCCTATATAGATGCCTTTCACTCAGTCTTTACTTAATCACCACTCTCTCACTCATTCACTCACTATACACACCACTTAAGTCACATTTAGCCTATTCATATTTATTTGTGCAAGCATTTTACTATAATGTCATGTAATAAATAATTTCAGAATATTTAATCTAACATACTGTTTGTTTCTTTGCTGTGTGTGCTTTTTGTAGGCTACGTCTTACAGGAGCAGTGAGGAAGAATCGCATGTCTGACAAAGCTACGGACACGGAGATAAATCAATAGCCATCAGATGGTTTAATCTGCCTTGCGACTGCGGGGGTGGACGCCGTACCCGGTCTCACCATGGGTCTCACCCAACTAATGAGCAGTAAATATACAGTAGTAGTGTTTACATTAGGTTTTACTTGGTTTTGTATTTTTTTTGTAATTTGAATAATTAACATTGATCTTTAATCATATGCTTTTTGTCTTTTTTCTTGTCTTTAATTTTTGATTGTATTGGTTTGTACTGTCTTTTTGTGCATCTGGATTCACGTCAGATGGTTGTTCATGCTGTAGTTTTCTCTTTTGCCTTTTTAAAATAAAAATAAAAACTATTTTGAAAATTACAAATTGTGTGGGTATTTGTTGTGGCCTTAATTGTCTGATAGCCTAAATATGAATCACAGATCAGGGCCAGATGAGCCCCAGATGTAAAATATGAGTCTGGGCCAGATCCGCACCACACATCATGGCATTAAAAACTGTACTGGGCCAATTCTGGCTCTGATCCGTAATTCCAACCTGTTCCGGTATGGGCCGTTGGAACAGATGAGACCGGCCCAGGTCCATTTAGCGGATCTGCGCCAAATGCTAATGAAGACCTGGTCCAAATCTGGCCCAAATACATTTTGCTGTCCGGGTAGCTAGAGACGCATTCCATTAGCATGAAAACATGTCCCAGAGAACGTTTGACTCATACACATATGTTATTAACCCCTAGGTTAATTTTGTGCCGGAACTGTCCTTTAAGTAAAGTTGGAACAAAAACTAAATGTTGAGATGCAGCAAGCATCCACTAAACTGACTTGAACAAGCATGGAGAGTGCAAATAGTTTTGATAAAACACAACAGGCTGTGGTTTATCATCATGTACGTATGTGTAATGCTCTGAGGAGAGTATTTCAGAAAGTGAATAGTGATAGTCCTGCAGAAACCTCCCTTTCGGTTCTAATAGCTGTAATATTATACTGTAATTGTTGAGTGTTTGCCTCTGTATGCATGTGTGCACATTTCCAGTTGCAAACCTGTTTACGTTTGCACTATTGAATCTTGTGTAAATCCTAATTCAATTGAACACGTGTATTGTGTCTCCTCAGCAGTCTCTCCCAGACCCAGATGGTTGCATGATGAAATAATAAAATGACATGAACATCCACCTGTATGATGAGTGTCTGGTAAGCTGGGCAGACTGCTGAGATATTCATAAGCAGAGTCACAGTGTGAGCAGAGTGAAAGTGTGACGTCCCTTGTGAACAGCATCAGTAGTTACATCTGTGAGAGAGGAGAGGCAACATGAGAGGAAATATAACGGGCCTCATTCAGATGACAAAGAGGGGCAGACAATGGGCGTAGCAGCATTATTTCAACTCCCCTCTGACAGTACTGTAATTTAATGAGGCTCACTGTGAGCGCTCGGGTGAGCCTCTGTCTCACTTTGTCTGGAGCAAGGTCAATCTGCAAACACTAGGACACGCACAGGAAACAACAACAAAACAGAGCCAGGCCTTGTAAAGAAAAAATGAGAAAGTCAGATTACAAACCACCAACAGTGCAAACAAGAAAGGCCACGCTGGCAGCCCAGAATATCCAAATAATTAAACTATAATAGCAGACATGTTGTAAACAATGTTTGCTGTGCACAGAGTGGTAAAAGCATTTTACAGAGGAGAGGACCCTGCCAGATTATTAAATGGTGTTGCTCACCTCCCCTGATGTGCTAAAGTGCGACACTGCAAACACTGCTAACATAGTCGCAGTGATGACAGCCAAACAACAACAGCGAAAAACAAACACACACACACACACACACACACACACACACACACACACACACACACACACACAGACTTAGAGAGACTGTAACTCCAGCCTCTTGGCTTCACCACTTCCTTACTCCCTCCATCTGTCTGTCACCACAGACATGAACGCCATTCCAGGCAGCAGTCGCCTGGCAACATGGCTCAGCCTCTGAACATATTTCCCAGTTCGGTTAAGATATACACTTTCAGCTAGTAGTGTTATTTCATTAGAACAGAGCGTGTGGGTTTGTGTTTCTGCATCTCTGTCTCCAGCCACCTGCTTTTATTGGAGCCTGCCCCCGGAGTGTTTGCTGGGGGAATATTAAAAAGACAACTGCCGTTGAACGGGATATTATAACCTAATTAGCAGGGGTTCCGGGCTGGCACACTGCACGAAAACAGATGGCCGGCTAATTCTATTAGCAGGGCAAAAATGGCCGCATAGCTCTTAATGCTGGGTAGAGTGCTGTGACCTTCAAGCCCCTAGAAGTGGGCTGGTGCACAGGCCCCTAAACTATTACAAGATACTTTGACTGACCCCGGATACTTGCAATTAGAATTTTTATGAAGTGGCAAGACCTGTACAGTGGTCCCATATTATTCAGTTTCCATGTTTTGTTCTCAAATATATGGAGGTTCAGATAAGAATACCACCTTTAATTATGTTTCACAATAAGTCTAGTTAAGGTGAAAAGCTATTTATTGAATACATTTGAGCACTTCAAAGTACCTGTGCTAGAAAAATAACAATAATGGACCCTGATGGGCTGAAAATGTGACATTTTGACTTGTCACTGCAGAAAAAGCTAAGGCGTTAATAACTAAAAACAATAGCTATTCAAGTGTCCCAGTAAGCCATACAATGTGTGACAGTGAGCCAGCATGACCAAAACCAGGATACTGAATCAGCTTAATGAAATCCAGCCATCATTAATTTGTTCATTTACACCTGAGTTTTTCCTACTGTGACATGTCAAAATGTCTCCAGTGTAAGAAGCTGATTTCAGCTGCTGAAACTGAAATTAATTATTAAATTGTGAAACTAAGAGTTTCCAGGCGACCTTTTTCACAGCAGACATTTTGACTGCTCATAGCAGGCAAAACACCGGTGTAACTATTGACATTAATCATGGCACTGCTGCACTATTAAATGCCATGCAGCCACGGATAACATTACTAGTTCACGCCTGAGAGTGGCTAAAAATGAAATGTAATTCACACACCCTCCAGGAAGTAGGTGGTGCAAGAAGTTTGGTGATGTTGTAAGCACTTGCAGGTCCTGTAGTGGTGACTGTTGGTTGAGACTTCATCTGTGCCAAAATGAATACGAAGAGAAAAGCTTTATAGGTGTTGCTTTTCATTCAGCCGTGCAGGGCGACATAAAATCAAATCGTACCACATGGCTCGTATGATAGCTGCTACTTTGGTTAGACTTTTCAGTGTTATTAATTGTGGTGTGATCAAGCAAGGTGGATTTAAAGTAGACGCAAAGGGGTAACAGGAGTATATTTCGATACATATATTATTATATTTGGACACCAGATGGATGTACTGTACGCAAACAGGCTGCATCATGCTTTAACTAGATACCCCACCATAATTGTATTTACATTATTTCATTCACTTTGGGGTACAATCAACAGTGTGAAGGTCTGTCTTGTTTCATTACTGAATATGGGACTATCCATGCAGTGTGTGCTAGATGTGTGCTCCTGGAAAGTAGAAGATAACAGAGGCTTCTTTTGACATGCCTGGTGTCTCCAACAATCTTGTGGGAGAAAATCGCAATTCCAGCGTTCACCATGTGGTGTCTTTGTAGCTGCAGTAAGCCGGACGTAATGTTACATTTTAGGACGTGCACGTCAGTCAAATTACTTTTGATCATATACTGCATATGTATAAATGGTGGAAAAGGGAAGATAAGCTAAAAACACATGACTTCATCTATTTAGCATCAAAATGGGCAGGAGAAACTGTCTTCCTGGTTCTTAATATATTTTCATCATCTTTCTTTTGGCCACAGATATATTAAAAGCACTGCAGCGCTGGCATGTTATCAGAGCATAAACCGTTACAGATATTACATTTTGTAATATTAAAAGTATCCTCTTTCATGTTTTTATTACAAAACTGCATTCAAGACCAAAAAAGTCATAAACGGGAAGTTTATGACTTTTTTATATCAGGACTGTCTGTGATTTTGATTCACCTGGTCAAAGCAGTGTGGTTAATATACTGAAAGCATTGATATAAAAATAGTTGTATGTACAGTATACAGTGGAAGCCGTGGAGCTAAAGCAGCTAAACGCCGTCAGACAGGCCATATCCAAACCTCTGCTCTACCCCGGACACTGAGCGGAGCTTCAGTCTCTGACTGCCATTCTCACACCCACTCACTTCTCATCCTAACCTCAGCCCCAACGCTCTCCCTCCCAGGTTTCAATATGCCGTCTTTCATCCTTTATTTCTCAGAAGATTCCATTTACCTTCTCTATATATTTCACTGACATTTTTCAGCCCTTGTTTGCTCTTTTCTCCCCCCCTCCATCTCTTTGCTGTCTCTCTCCCGCTAAAGCAATCATCCTTCTTCCTAGTGTTACCCTCTCTTTATTTACATGACACCAAGGTTTTCTTGGAGGCAGGTGCAGATGGCAAAAGGCAGGCTTTTAAAAAATGGTTCAGGTTTTAATATCTTCCCCTTGCTTTTCATCACAACCCAAGAGCTTCATAGCAGAACTAACATTCCTCTTGTAATCGCATTGTCCTTCTGTAAATATCATGGGCCCAGTCTCATCTTTATTTTATTACCACCTCTACCACTAAAGACCCCCAGTGTGGACCAATATCGTTTAGGCTTTAGGGCCAGCCGACGCCAGTCTCATATTCTCCACCCCTGCGCTGCACAAAATACTGCATGTGAAACACAAAGGACTTCTTCAGTATGGCAATAGTTAGGTTTACATCTAATATTTAGTCTTACATTAAATAGTCAGAACAAAACTCTGAATAAAGATGTCTTTCACGTGATATAATACTATTTTAATGATTATAATACTGTAGTCCAGTAGCATTTTTAAATAATAAAAACATTAAAATCACAATTTGACTTCAGCATCACCTGCACAGAAAATGCCGTTCATTTTCAAGCAGCAGAGAAATATGAAGAATATTCTTGCCACTAGGACACATATCAAACTTCCAAAACCAGTTCAATGAAGAGTGTAACGAGTTTCAAAATTCAGAATGTTAATATAGCAGTAAACACATATTTGCTATGTAAAGATATAGTGGAGTAATGGCGTCCTGAGCACAGAATGAAGTCACACGCCCTCTGTGGGTGTTGTAACCTGAGCTTTGCGTTGTCCCTTAGTGTTCACGTCTCACTGGCTGGCTAATCGCAGACGACTCACCGCCACTATTGCACTGCGCACTGGGCCGGGCTTCTGCAAGAGATCGGTGGTCATTCAGAGGCTACCTGCTGATAACACCGCCGGCCTGGTCGGGTCGGTAAATGTTACCGCTGATGAGCACTGCTCCCCATGGAAGCTAGGTGGCCCCCGGTGAGTCTTTTTTTACTTTAGCCGTTATCCCTGTTAGCACTACCTGCTCCTCCACCCTCTTTCTTCCTTTGTGATCTGCTGATCAGCGGTATAAGCTCCGTATGAGCATTGATGTCGCACGGAAGCCCAACCCAGGTAGTGCACATCTCAATCTGGTAAGAGATGTGTGGAGGAAATCCCAGCACAGACTGAATTCTTTTCAGTATTTCAAGTACAGTACTGTGAATGGAATGGGTAAATGATGGCTTGTAGTGTAAAGTGCTTTCAGTGGTCGCTAAGACTAGAAAAGCGCTATATGAATGCAGTCCATTTACCATTTACATAGGTGTATTGTATAAATTTGACAGCAAGGAGATGATTAGCGCACAGAGGTCGTGGCAATATCTGATTGAAGATAAGTAAGCAGAAGGCATGAAGGATAGTTTTCCTTTGACTTCAAGTTGAAGTTAGACTCGCAAAGGTAAACCTTAATCAGAGGCGTCAATGGTGGTCTCACTGACATAGATATACTGTACACATACATTTCCTATCATTGGATCATTGGTAGGTCTAAATATTCAGACTAATATTATTCAAAACGGGCCTGTTTAGAACGGGCCGATAGCTTGGCCCTCCGCCTTGCTGCTTGCAGCAGCTCAAGAACCACTCATCCAAACAATGTAACACTTGACACTGTGCTTCCTCGGGTCCTGAGCAATAAACCTGCGATGACATAGTTGTGTCCCCTAACAATCCTAGAGTATACACGCCATTTGCTAACAGCTAGCTATTTGGGACTAGGCTATTCCCGGGAACAAAAGAATCAATTTTAAAAGTTACATTGCTGATTCTTGAAATGTTTGAGTTTTCTAAAATGTAACATCTCTGGTCTCTCATTCTTCATCAGTTCTTGAATGAACTGTAGCGAGCAACAGAGAGTGAGCTGTACCCAGCATGTGCAGCATGTATGGCGGTGTAACAGATAATAGGGGTTGCGACTACATACACTACACGTTATATAAACGTTATATGTGTATATAATGCACTACTAATACGTATGCCCCGTAGATCTTGGAGAGCTTGCACTCAACACTGCACTTCCTTGGGTCCTCCGCAAAACACCCACCAAATGGAAGTTGATCAGATGAACGGTTGTTGAGAAAATGGCATCATGACTTTGCGTAAATATACACGCCACTTTCTAAAGTGTCCCAGAGAACACAGGGAAAGGCTTTAGTAACAAAACAGTGACAAAAACACGGAAAATAACGACAAAAACATGCTTAGGAAAACAATAAATGATTGGGTTTAGGAAAGAAACATTGGGTAAGGCTTATTAAAAAAAACAATAAAAAAAAAAAAAAAAAAAAAAAAAAAAAGCTGAAAAATCACCACACGCAGGACGTGAACCCAACTCTCCCGGGTGAAAGTCGTGTGTTTTACCCATCCGCCACCCCAATCTACCCCCTTACCCCTGTTCCTTTATACTACTCGCTACGGCGGAAATTGACTCGCAATGTAGGTCAATGGCGGCCGATTTGCGTTGATATACACGCAAAAATGGGATTATGCGTCTTGATAACACGCAAAAACGGAATACAAATTGGCGTGTCATACATACGCCAATTCATGAGATCATTCTGGAAAATCGAAGAACAGACAGAAAGAGACTTCTTCCATTTTGATTAGATAAGCAATTCAACAATGAGTGACTCGTGCATAAAAATCAGCCAAACATGCACACACAAATTTTACTTCACACTCTGCCTGAACTTCCTCAGAGGCTGAACAGATGTTTTGTCCAACAGAGATCTGAGCTGCATCTTTTTCTCAGCACAGAGGGAGAAAGAAAAGGGAGAGAGAATGGTTGGAACAAAGCAGAGAATCCCCATCAGACTCCTTATCAGCTGTTGTAAATAGTCCGTCAACGACAGCCTCTCACATACTGGCATCCTAAACAGTGTGAATACAAATCTTTACTTTTCAAAGGCACAAACATGCGTCACATGTGCGTAGTCATGAGAAGTGTCTGAAGTTCTCTTTGTGAGAGTCCATTATAATCAACCAGCACCGTCTCTTCCCACTGTTTCTGCTTTATAGTGTGCCTCATGTTGTCAGCTCTTTATTAATGGATTCCCACTGGGGCATCACGTGCAACTCACAACTCACTGATTGCTGCAGCACAGGAGTGATCAACCTACTTATGCACGGCCAGTTTATGGTAGCTTTCACACTGCTGTTGACTCTTTTTTGGGGACAATGCTCCCTGTATGTGCACAGGCAATTTTGTTGTGTTTAGAGTAAAATTAGGAATGATGAGTTTGTATGGCTTAAAGAAAAGCTACACAGAAAAGAAACTTAAGCAATAATGCAAAGATTACAAGTCATGAGAAGTTAAGTTTTACAGCTTTAATCTATAGTGAAATATTTGTTTAAGCTTTAGACAGACTGCAATTACACACTCCAAATTAGCAGCAATATGGCACACTGCTACATATTGTACAAAGCATCATGCTCATAGTCATTAGCTGGAGCGACAGCACATTGATGATTATTATTCCCATCACTGCACACGCACCTTTCTGCAGCTACTGTAATGCATTTGTTTATTTATTCACTTTGGATTTCATGACGACGGGGTTCATTAACACAACAAACATCATCTTGTGTCACTTTTTTAGGATTCTGCATTATAACTGGCCACAGATGCGTCACATACACATACACACTGTGAAGGACTCTGCATATTATTTTTCATATAAAGTTTATTATTAGTGTCTTAATGTACCATGTCCGAAAACACATGCAATTTATTTTCATATAAAACCATCAGTTAACAGAAAACGCCCACGCCATGCTACTCCTGAGTGATATGGCTGGTTGTTTATTATGATTTAATCGTTCTAATTTTCTCTTTATCATAATTCTAAAATGAAAAATGAAATGTCAGCTTTAAGGTCAGGCGTTCTTGGTACAGATGCTTATAAGATGATCTATAATCAGAAGTGAATGACTGACTGACTAATTGTTTAAATGCTAAGATGTTAAAAACGCAAAGTACACAGAAGCAGTCAGGGCGACTAATTGGCCTACAGCAGAAGAGATATTTGTATTTCCCCAGCTGAGAAATAACCGGACCTCGGGAACACCCGAGAGAGGGAGAAACAGAGCAAAAAAAAAACTTGCAAAGCCTTACAAGTAAAGATAATTCTCAAGTGCAGAGGGGGGAAATTGGCAGATTGAGGAAGAATAAGTGAGAGAGGCAAAAGTCTTTTGCATTTTAATGAAAACTTTGATTGAACGTAAATAAAGAAAGGACTACAGAAATACATAAACAAAAATAAAGCAAGCAAAACAGCATCAGCTTTAGGGTTTTGATGGAATTCTTAACCAGGTATGTGTGTTTGTGTGTGTGTGTGTGTGTGTGTGTGTGTGTGTGTGTGTGTGACACATTTGTGAAGAGGAGGACTGACACACAAACTCACCTCACTCAGGTGTGAGGAGAATGTGTGATGACTTCAGCTTGGGCCCATCAGCTCACCTGAGCGATCGGGGACTTCAGTGGAGGATGGCAATCGGCCATTAAAAGAATTCATGAGTTCCTGAAAGAAACGTCTCATAAGCAGCGACTTTTTCACAGAGTCAGCTGGACAGAGATCTTTTACAACTAATGAAGGGTAATAGCCAGTGTGATGGCCAAACATTCCTCACAGTGACCTTTCAGGTATGCATGGGGCTTGTTTGTGTGTGCCTGTGTGTGTGTGTGTGTGTGTGTGTGTGTGTGTGTGTGTGTGTGTGTGTGTGTGTGTGTGTTGTGGGAACAGCCTGCCTGATAAAAGCAGATAGAGCAAAGCTTCTTGAAGGACGAGTGACCTCATACATCATGCTGGCATTTCTCTGCCCATTGGTGAAATGAGGGATTTTCTATCACACTCCCTTCTCTCCTTACATTCAAGTACACACACACACACTTGTACCTCTGTACTTGTGAGGACCCACATTGACATCATGTCACCCCTCATAATTTGCTTAACCCAAACTCTTACCCTTACTTTGACCTATATGTCTAAACTTATCACTAAAACCAAAGTTTAAAGCCGTACTAATCATAACATATTTTAATTTTAATTAAAGATGGGGTATGCAGTTTTGTGAAAAAGGCAACCAAAAAAAACAGAATTTGAAAATACTGCAGTTTTCTTTGTCCTAAGCCCCTCCCTTCATGCAGTAACCTGTACAAGTATGAGTCATTCATTTCAATCAACCCCAATCGGAAGTGTGATCCTGATGCTGTTATATAGTAGCGGTTCAATGAAAATGACCGTCCACGGATCGTAAAGCCCTTTGAGTTGACATACTGTGATTCGAGGCTCCAGCTAGCTACATAAACATGAACTTTGATTATATGCAGCCTGAGCCTTTGGCTACAGTTAGCAGAAGGCTAAACAGACTCTCTTTTTGATAAGGCTGTCTTCGTTTTTGCGGGTTGCTTTGATGTGTAGGCAGTTGTTGCCAATGCTGGAATAGCAACTTTTTCTGCACGATTTTCCGCCATTGAATCAGGCTTTCACCATGTGAAGGGACATGCAGGTGCATCTGCATTTGAAGAACAGCCAATAGGAATGCCCTCTCACTGAAATTACCTGTGATTGGCCAATGTCTCCAGTCGCAGGCTAGATTTTCAAAAGCCTGAAAACAGAGACAAGAGGACGTGCAGGAGTCTAGTTTTCTCGCAGACCACTTGAATTTGAATATCCTGAAAGATTATTATGGAACAACAACACAAACTGCCTACCCCAGCTTTGATAATGGCTCAAATGACTATATGTATGTGAAAAGGGCTGCTAGCTACAGAGAATTATCACTCAGCATTTTTATCATCTTGTTTTGGGGTTTTGTTAGCCCATAACTTTACTGTTTTGGTTCACTCTCACTGCTCTCAGCAGCATTGTTTCCATTGTTGCCCAAAGTGGCCAAAAACTCAGCAGATGCTGCTTTAAAGACAGAAAAACACCTCTTCCTTGGATGTCTCTGCACTAATTGTTTTGCTATCTCTTGGTATATGTAAAATACCTGTCAAAAAAGCATTTAAATATTATGATATGCAATCAACTGTGATTTAAGGCAACCAGCTAACCCTCCTCCCATTATTAGCTTGAGGGGTCATTGTATCTGGCTATCTATCTATCATGAGTAGGAGGTTTGTGTTTGGATTTCATTTGGCAAAACATTGGTTTTACATTCCCAGAAATACTGTGGTTGCCCTCTGGAATTTCAATCACATCTCTCTCGAAGTGATACTTTGCTCACATTTTCCATCGACTGGGAAGCACGTCATACACAGATGCTTGATCTGCCATTGTACGGTGTCATCAACACTAAACAGCTCTTTAAAGAGGGAGTACAGGTCAAATACATTCACTTTACAAATATGTTCTCAAAACTCTAAAATTGGTCACAAACACACATATTCACAAAGGTACATATGCACCTCAGAAGGTCAAGCTACTGTGGGTTTGTGCCCGTTTCCATGACAATGAAACCCAGAGTCCGCACTAAACCTGACTATCAATCAGCAGACAAACCATGCAAAGGACCAGACTACTTTATAGGTAAGTGGAGACACACACACACCCCCACACACACACACACACACAAATCTATTTCCTCTCTCTCTGTTGTGTAATATTAGCGTGCAGTATGGCTATCTGTCAGTAATCTGGAGATGTAGCAGGAAGCTCAGCAGTACCTCATCTGAGCAAAAACTTGCTGATGAGCGTCGGAATTATCCTATTAACAGAAATGATTTCACAAGCTTCAGCATGCAAATGAGTCACTTACAAAAGTTTCATCTGATACTACTGCGAAACTTATTAAATAATTTAATTGTGAGATTAAAGTGGGCTAATTTGACAAACCAGCACTAATCAAAAATGACAATAGGACAGCCTCGAGGCCCGAGCGGGGATTGCCGGCTCTCGTTTATTTATATATTCTTAATAAGACCGACTGAAGGGACAGAAGGGGGCCAGTGAGAAAATAAGATAAACCAAACAGCTGAAAAACTGCGATGAGGAAGAGGACATAACAAAATTGGGAAGAAGGAAAGAGCGTGTGCATGTGTGTGTTTGCCACGTCGGGTCAGAGCTAAGCACCGAGACGATCAGAATGAAGGCACAATTGCTGTCTGGTGAAGCAGACACACATGCTCAAAACAAACCTGAGACCCAGAGATGATAACGCTGGAAGTAGCGGACTGTGATTAATCAGTGACAGCTAACCACTAATTACAACCCCCAATCAATTACCTCAACGCACATTATCTAGTCAACACACCACCTGGAGAGCACTAATGCGCTGTACTTGCTGTGGGCAGAATCAGCATATACACTTGTCTTTAGAAAACACTGACACTAAATGGGAGGTGTGGGAGCTCTGCTCAAGAAGCAAATGTGTCCAGTGTGTAGTTTGTGTGAAAAAATCAAGTGTATAATCCCCTATATGTATTAATGCAATTATATGCAAACATATGTGTGGTGAGGGGGGAAATCTCTGCCGTGGACAGAAGCCTCCAGCCTTTGCTTTACATTTTGAGCGAGACTAAAGATTAAAGCTCCTCTCTGAGCCGCTCTCTAACAGAGCACAACCCAATTACACCTCGCTGGACCTTCACCACGAACCATGAGGGGAAGAAAGACAGAGACGGAGAAAAGAGAAAGCGAGAGAGAAAAGGGAATGAAGATGAGGAAGGCTGGATGGAGGGAGGGAGGAATGACGGTATGGTCATTCCCCGGTATGGACGGGGAAAGGACACTGAAGGAGAAACTGGCTTGAAGGAGGGGTGAAAGTGAGAGGAGAGCAGAGTTGGAGGGATGAGTGCAATGCAAAGGAATGTGTTAAGAACAGAGAGTAAGGGGGGAAGTTGGATTGCGAATATCAGACGTGAGAGGAAAGCAATGTCAGATGTCTCCTCAGGGGATCAAATACTGTATTCAGTTAAAAGGTGCGACTCCAAATGGAAGAAAGAGTTAACTGTTTGAAACTTCATGAAGTTGAATCACAAATAATGCTGCGTGACATCAAGAAGGAGACAGTTTGCTTGTGTTTCACAACCCAAATGGTCTGTTATGCATTGGATCACAGCTTACCAAAGAGACCCAACAGAGCTAACGTTTGTCCAATTTTTAGTCATGCTACTGGCGTGGCTCTAGGGATGGCAGAGTTGGTTGGTTGGTCCACCACTGTTGGGCCAGACTGAAATATCTCAACATCTATTGAATACATTGCCATGAAGTAATGTACAGACAGTCTTGGTCCCTAGAGAGTAAATCCTAATGACTTTGGCGATCGCCTGACTTTTCCTGCAGCGCTACCATGAAGTTGACGTGTGGTTCTCAGTCAAATGTCTCAACAACTACCAGATGGATTGGCATAAAATGTGATGCAGACATTAATGTTCTCCTCAGGATTAATAATAATAATAATAATAATAATTATAATAATTGGTGATCATCTGATCTTTTATCTAGCACCATTATTGGGTCAAATGTTTAACTTTAGTTTGTGACCAAATACCTGCTAAACTAATAGCAATGCACTCTAAAGAAAGTTGGTTTACATAGATCATGCCCAGGTTAAAATTTAGCTCAAAGAACTGCTGTGCATAAGAACAGTCTCACAGTGCTGCGAGCATGGACATAGATTCTTAGTGTTATTAGGAGACATTCTGCATTTCGATCCTGACCCAAAATGTACTACTTTGCATTGGCAGAATCATTTTGTTTCTTTATTGGGTATTTTTCTCATTCAGCCAAGGATCTGGTCAAAATTAAACCAGCTGTTATTTCTAACAATGCAGCCAGAGAAAATAATTTACATTAAGATTTTTTTAAGCATCACTGTTACTCCAACTCCTTGCGGCTACAACCACCCAGCTGAATCAAACAAGTTCATCCAGTTCTTTCTGCTTGTCAAAAAGCATGAAGGAAAATCAAGAAAAACAGGTTACAGGAAAGCATGTAAAGTGCTCAAATAAATTCAAACATGCCATCACAAAATAGCTTATAGTCGGAAAAGTTATGCTGCCAATGACCATACCCAACACCAGGAGTTAATGTGGGCAGATATAATCCTGCAGCATGTTGCAGGCTGACTAATGTAATTTTCCAAAGAAACCCAGCTTTACTATATAGTTTTATGTGCTACCTTGCCTACAACACAAACATGCAGAGATCTGTAAATCCTCAGCAACAAATGGCAGAAACATCCTCTTCTCAGCCTCCTAAAACGTTCAGAGTAATTTTACATAGTTGGTGTTGTACCTATCAAAGAGTTTGATGCAACAAACCGACAGGCAGAGGAGACAAGGGGAAAATGTCTCTCTCTTAGCTTAACTTCCTTCTGGTAGCAGATACTCGTTACACAGAGTAAGCAGAGTTTATCAGGTCTGCTGTGGGTGACTGATGATGTAGGTTTTTGGAAGTCAGCAACAATTCATTCCAAAAGTTGCAAGCTTGCTTCCTTGTGAATTTTATTCTTGGCAGGATGGAACATCATCTGGACGAACATTTAGACCGGTACACTGACAATGTTTTTTTTTACACTTGGTCCAGCTACTTAAGTCTGTACTCATGTTAGTTTCTTTAGGGTTTTGGGAGGTTTTATTTCACAGAAGAATCTATTTAAACTGTGGATCTATTTTGCAACATATTCATGACACCATATTTCACCTGCATCATATCTGTTTGACTGCAAGTTCTGCAAACGGGGACAATAGTAGACAATTTTCTGTCATTATTTAAATACTGTTAATTTGGTTTCCATATAACGCAAAAAAGTCATGCCCATAAGTGCTTGGCATGTCATCCAGCAGCACCTCCAAATAAGGCAGATTTCTCATTCGATAAGGTCCAATTCAATGCCAGCTGCCGCTGCCTGCTGTGGCTCAAACTGGTTAATGAGAGTGAAACTTAGAAACCCCAAAACATTGAGCTGAAAGTCACTAAAACCATTAGAAGAGCTGAGCAAAACTGCAGAGTTTATTATACTTCTCTGTGGGTTTGTCACCATGTGCGAACCTAGACTGAAGAGTTTGTTAGACAGATAAACCCAAGTATTCAACAAATCTAACGTTAGATTTGATGACGGCAGAGGGAAAACTTTCAGGGGATCACGAAAGGAGGATTCATCCTCTGGGGAACATGAATGTCCCTACAAAATTCTGTGGCAATCTATCAACTAGATGTTAAAGTGGCCATATTATGCTCATTTAAGGTTCATAATTGTATTTTGAGGTTGTACCAGAATAGGTTTACATAATTTAATTTTCAATAAACACCATATTTTTGTTGTACTGCATATTGCTGCAGACCCTCTTTTCACCCTGCGTGTTCAGGTCTCTGTTTTACCTACAGAGTGAGGCATCGCACTTCTATCCCATCTTTGTTGGGAGGCGCACATGCGCAGTAGCTAGGTAAGGATCACATCAGCTAGCTGTTTGTTTCTACAACTACAGTCACTACAAGGCAGGATTGGCCGGGAGACTTCTTCTAAACGAGGGCGCACTTCCAACTTTGCGTGGAATACCTGCAGAACAGTGACATGTAAGTAGTTCTTTTGTAGATTATGGTGAACTAATGTGTGTTGTAGCAGTGTTTTGCCATTCAGAACAAGCTAGCATGCTACATTTAGCCCCTTCGTTTTGGCTAGTGACATAGAAAGCCCCGATTTTGAACAGCTCACCCGGAGAATGAAGGCAGGATACATTTAGAAACCTGTATCTCACTCAAAATAGGATGGATGTTGTTTTTTTTTAAGTTTGTATGCATGTGGAAGCACCAGTGACACAAAATAACACCCCAAATCCCAGAAAAAGTGATTTCTTCATAATATGGGCACTTTAAGATATTTCACAGGATATGTGAAAACTTTTTAACCTGCTGGTGGTGCTAGAGGAAAGGTCAGGGATCACCAAAGTAATTTGGGTTCATTCTCTTGGGACCATGAATATTTGTACCACATTACAATGCAGTCCCTCTGATAATTATTGAGATATATCAGACTGGACTAAAGTGATGGACCACTGACCAATGAATGGACAGATATTGCCATCCCTTGATGAGTGCAGCTTTTATCTGGACACGTTTGTGGACTCCAGGGGACCAGTCAAGAGTTCGCTCAAAGACAACCATTTCCTTGCCATAAATATAGACATTTCTACCATAATTTGTTGCCTAAAAATGTATCAGAATGCAGGAATTGAAGTCTTTTACTCTCAAAACTTCCTTTGTGTTTCCCCCAAAGGCCAATTCTGAGAGAGGAAAAACCCTGAAGTATAATCACAGATAGCCATAAAAACATATTTAAATTGCAGAGTTAGAGAGTTAAAACAGATGGAAAGATGGAGAACCAGACAGACAATACAGTATATGTACAATGTCAACAGAGAGAAACACGGAGAATCAAACAGACAGTGACAACAAAGAACAACATACTGTAGAGAAAGACAGTAACAGCATTCAAACGGCACAAATAGGCAGTATGTGTAAATTTGTTGTAAAGGTGTGCTCTTTAAAAAGTAGTAAGCATTGTTTGCCAGTCACTTACATTAAATGTTTAAAAATCTGTTACATAAGGTACTGCTTATATTATTTCACCATCTGTACACAAAAGTAATTAGTGAATGCACGTGTCCGTGGGTGGGGCTGCATTGGTCGGGTAATGTGGGCTGGTGTGGCTACAGTGCCAGGGCTGAATTTTTGTCCCGGTCCGCCCCTAAACTCACTACATGTAATGTTAAAACCATATGGTTAAAATTCCCCAAGACTATCCATTAAAAAATGTTATATTCATTTTTATATCAAACATTTTTACATCTGTGGAATTAAATCAAACTACAACACTGGAATCAGTTTAAGGCCTTAAAACAGACAACAGTGCAGTATCGATCATTTGGGAGCAGCAACAGTTTATACTGTTAGGTGTGTAGTGCCAGTGTATGAGCATGAGCATGAATGAAGATCTCCTCTCCTCTCTCTGTCCTAGAGGCAGGCGAGGTAAAAGGCTAAATAAATAAGGCATGGCTGCGGGGGTCGCCGAGCTTCGACCTTTCGGCCCATTTGCTTTGGGAGTACAGGAGTGCAGCCTCAGCTAGCTGCTCCCCCAAACTCCGGAGGGCGAATTTTAATCAGCGCCGTGCCGGGGCAGTGCATCATGCTTAACGAGGCTAAGAATTAACCCGTGCACAGGTAACAAATGGACCACAGTGCTGATAAGACAACGCTTGTTTCCCTTTTTCCTGTGATGCCCTTCAGTGTATCTCTCTACTTTCTCTCTCCTTGTCCAGACCTCACCCTGCCTCACCGACTGTCTCATTTATCTGTTATTTGCTTTTTTGTAATTTTTCACTTGTTGTTGTAACACTTCAAACACCATTTTTATTTTATTTGTGAACAGCAATTTCAGGACAAATGCGCTGTCAGTTGGCTGTATATCTGTTTTACATTACAGTTTATTAGGTACACAAATTACAATGTAATGCTATTCAATACAACTGCCCTGCAAAAGATCCTGCCTTTAATGTAAAATACTATTTGGCACTTTGTCAGAGAGGAGTGGATTCAATTCTGTGGTAATATTTGAGTCCATACAGTAGTTGTTGTTGGGGGTGTTGGATTGGATTATCGTGAAAGGAGTTTTTTAATATCTTCTTGTCCAAACCCACGTTCTCTCTGTTGGTCTCATACAGTCCAAAGACATGACAACTGTGTGTGTTAGTGTTGAGATAGACTGGCACTACTGTGCCTAGGTACAGCCTCACAGAGCAGCTAGCATGGCTGTAGGCTCTTAGGTTTTGTTTGCTTTTATTGTGTTGTTTTGTCTGTTACTGTATTTTTTGCATTCACTGTTCATTTGACTACTGTCTGTAAACCAAAGTGCGCCTCAGGGACATTAAGGCTCTACTACTCTACTTTACTTGTACCTCCCTTCCTCTCCCCTAATGCATGCTTGGATAGACTCAGGCCCCCATTTATTTTTCATTCATCTTCCCTTCTATTAGATATCTACAGTCTATTTGGACAGGATTAATACTCCAGAGGGAGATGGATAGTAAAATGTTTATCCTGCGACTTTGTAAGTGAGCTAATAGTTCCAGATGGAATTGCAGCCATTGCTTAAGTATAAGAAAATGTTTTTTTTTAGAAGATACTTCATTTGACCCAGATTTGACCTGCATTATTTAGCTATTTCACTTTAAAATACATGGTGTCTGTTAGATCCCGATTAATATTTTTTTTTTAAACAATAATCTGACAACAATGTGACAAATTATGCATGTCACTTATTGTCGTGCTTCATGTGGCCTTGGTGCTTTTTACACCATCCAACATCCCTCTTTATTTTAGATCCTTCCCTGCTACATCTCTCTCTCTCTCTCTTTCTCTCTCTCTCTCTCTGCTGTGATGAGTCTTGTCCTGATTATTTCAACTCCATCACTCCTTTGCTCCACAGGTCTCATTATAGCCAGGCCAGTAGGGAACATTCTAATAAACAGATGAAGATGACACTCATACAGCCTGTGCATACACACACACACACACACAAACACACACAACCTTGAGAAAAAAATTACACCAGGGACGAGCACAAAATAAAAACCTTTCACTTGATTATTTCAGGCAAAATAAATCACAGCCCTCAAACTCACACTCCAACCTCGGAGCAAGAAAAATAGTGATACAATAACAACCGCCGTGAGAGCGCAAACAAAAATGCGGCTATAGATAACAGGGCTCCTTGTTAAGGAAAAAAATGGACACAGGCACACACATGCACATTTCAAACACACACTCGAATAATGAAACACATGCACCTTCCTGTGTTGCACTGTGCACAATAAGTCTTGCTTCATTAAAGCCAAATCTCATCCACTATCAGTTTACAACCACAGAAGTCGTTTGAACCACCGGGGAAATACAATTCCATTCTGTTTCGGGGTTATCTTAATATATGAGCTTGTCTCCGCCACATTGGTCTGCGGTTATGAGCCGAGAAAACACCTACAGCACCACAATATTGCACCGGCACATTCACAGGACGGATTGGTGCACACAAAGCAATTAGCAGCTCATATGTATATGCGTAATTGTGTCTGTGTGTGTGTGTGTGTGTATGCGAGTATGTCTCAACTCCCATGTCTGGTTCTCTAATTTCCACATCCGCTGTTATTAGAAAACAGTTCATTGTGGATTGCAGTTTGTTTGTTTGTACACGTCCCTTAATCCTTAAGACAACGTTCTCAGAATGGAGGCCCTCCTGAAATGGTTTGTATGGTAGAGTAGGTACAGTATCACGGCTAATCCGCCGCCACAGCTGCTGCTGCATTGTCAGAGTAAATAGTTTTATGAGATTTAACTCACTCGGACACAGAGGAGAAGGACGAACAAGACAAATGGAGCACAAAGAAGACAAATCTCTCAACGCTGTCAACGTCTGAGGTGCTCCAGCCATCCATCCTCCATCGCTCCTTCATTCCCCACGTCTGGCCCTATCCCACCTGTATGACACCTGATCACTCTTCATCCCTCTATCCATCCATTACCCCTGTCACTTCATGCTTCCATTTCTCTGCCCCAAGGCCTGAGCTCCCATCGCCTGTCACAGATGATACCATCTGAGTGGATTACTTGGGATATCATGAGGAATATATACGGTCAAATGTCTCCTCACAAAGGTTATGATGTGCTCTTGTTAATGCAGCATTAAGCAGTGCTGGTGGCTCCACATGGTTGGGTTAGGGGTGTATGATATATCTACTCAATATCGTTATCGCAATATCACGTTGCACAATATTATATCGAAAAGGGTTGCAATATTGTGTTTATATTGTGGAGCGCTGCGTCCCGTCCGTTGGCTGTGTGGCTTAGTTAGAGCCCGCTTGAAACGCTATAATGATCATCATTTCATTGGCCAGTTACCGTGCCACTTGCACATATTAGTACACGTCAGCACACGGGTCCACTATGTGACAAACCCTATGTAGCGTACCACGTGACGTGTGTCCATATTTCGACAGAGTGACAGTGTAAGTGAAGAAATAGATAGAGACAGAACAAAACGGAACGAATCCTGTTCTCCTGTCCTGTTCTCTTTATTTATTTATTTTATACTTTACAACCAGTAAAACATGTCCTGTTCTGTAGACATGGTCATTTATCTATTCATGTTGTACCAGTCCAATATGACCGTCAGTTGAAATAAACCTTGTGTTGTAAGAAAACTTGTTATATTTGTTATGAATCTATTTTGATGCATTTTCCCATAACTTTTGTAATTTTATATATGTCGAAATGAATATCTATATCGCAATATTCATAATCGATATCACAATATCACATTTTGTCAAAATCGTGCAACCCTAGGTTGGGTACCATTTTTCTTAATGAAACATAGTTAAAAAAGGGTTTATAGGTTGTAACTAATGGCTATAAAGCCATTAGTTACAATGCTAATGCTATAATGCTACGAAATCAGTTATGTTGATGTCTTACTAGAAAATGAATTCATTAAAAAGGGGTTCTTACTTTTAATAAAACATCCATTAAAAATGAGTAAACAATGAATATGTTTTTTTTGTTTCCAGTACAGTAATCTATCAAGTCTGGCTTTATAAATATTAGTTAGTTTTAATTTAAATGGATTTTTGGTTCAAACTGTCCATCAGATACATATAAGAGATTATTAAAAACACAAAGCAAATAATGTTTAATTAAAGGATATACACAAACTAAATGGATTTTCATAACAACCCAACAGTTGTCCTTATTAATGCCTGTTTTTTCTGATCAATACGATTATGAACCATTATTAAAGCTTTACAATTTATAAAACCCTTTTTTAAGGTATGCCTCATTAGATGTTGTGACACATTTAATAGGAAGTTTTTAGTGAAGCTCTGATAAACCCACAGGACACTACCTGCTCAGCACCAAACAGCAGACGGACAAAGTTAATGACTATCTGGTGAACATAGTGAAGCATTTAGCAGCCAAAGAGCCAGCTGTTTCCCTGACCAAAACATAACTAATAGGCGAACATTGGACTTCTTCACTGGATGTGTAATGCCCTAACAAGTTTGCCATAACAACTTTATAAGGTGATAATATGTCAATATTGTCTTTACAGTTTGTTGTGCTGCCCCCACCTGGCCAAACAAATGTAATATATGCAGGTTTAATAGCTCCAGATGCATTATAGCCCTTGTCCAGTGGAACAATGGTAAAACTGTCCATTAAAGTCTTCCTGAACAATTTAAAAGCCAGTTAAAAAGACAAAGCAAATGACATTGGTTGATATACATCAGGCTAATGAATTCTTCACAACCTGGCAACCAAAAAGGTGTCCTTATCAATGTCTTACTAATGATCTATAAAGCATTAAAATGTGTATTATTAGTATGGCATTAATTGCTTCTTATACCTCCTTTATAGAGTATGCCTTGTTGCAAAGATCTGCTAATAATTGCATTAAATGTAAAGACTTTGGTAACCAGAAATCTGGCATCAATGAAGTAACGAGGTAATTAACCTAATAATTTAAATGTCATGTAGAAGAAATACTGGACTAGAAACAGCTGATTTCTCCACCTAGATTTCCGTAACATCAGTAAACTGCCGCGGCATGCTAATGTCTGTGATGATTCATACTAAAAGATGCCAACAAGATTAAATAAAAAGACAAGAATTAAAATAATACAAAATATCGGACATTGAAAAATAAGATAATGGTCATAGTGTTGGTAAGGTAAGGTCTTGCATTCATCTTTTCCTGAGACATCAGAGAAAGTCAGAAGTAATATTTATATTCATAGAAATGCTTGAGTTGGTGACAAATGGGTGGCGTTGACATACAAATAGTTGAGGGTGAAATTTCAAGCCCCTGAACTCAGATCCCCAAGAAAACCTGACGCCCCACCAAACACTCTCCACTTCCCCCTCTCCTCACTGCTGTCCTCCCTCCTCCTGCCAGGTAGCGCAGACCCGAGGCATCAATCTGGGCCCTGGCTCTTCATCCTCTTTTGTGATGAAGGGCGGACACAGATTCACAGTTTGTCACAGGCCTTCACAGCATTGACCTGCCACGCCTCGCTCTCCTTCCTTCCATAAAAGTAGGAGTGAATGATGGGGAGGCACACAAGGAACAGTGAGGAGGAGGGGAGGGAGTGACAGACTCGTACAGCATGCATAACAACTGAGTCTGCCTCTCCACATACATAACTCCATCTATCTCCCCCTGATGCTCTCATTTGAGGCCAATGGAAACACACGGACACACACACGCACGCACACACGCACGCACACACACACACACACACACACACACACCTTTACAAAGACACAGAAGGTTGGCTGCAAGCTGCTACACAGGCTGACAATCAAAGCTAGAAGAAAAACACCCCGATGCCTCAAAATCCAGCTCATATAAGGAAGGTCACACTGACAGGCTTGACTCCAGTTAACAAACTCCAGTTAAGACAACAGACATAACACATATGTATGTGTTTGCCATGTTCACACACTCTTTTAGTCCTGACAGACAGACAGACACACACACACACACACACACACACACACACACACACACACACACACACACACAGTGTGTGGTAGAGCGGTTGCCTGTCAATCGGATCCCTGGCCCTGCAGTCCCATGTCGAAGACATTGTACGGCCACAGTGTATGAATGTGTGTGAATGGTAAATGGTTCCTGTACTATGTAAAAGTGCTTTGAGTAGTCATTAAGACTAGAAAAGCACTATAGTCCAGTCCATTTACACACACACATATATATAAGATAGATCATATAGTCCTATAAATGACTTTGTGTGCATGTTTAGGTAATATTGAGCAAATCACTGGTAATGTGAGGAGTTCATTAATCTTGGGTGAATGCCGATAAAATACTCAAATATGCTCAGACACGTGTGTCAATTTACTTAACTGTAAACTTAAACTGCAACCTTAAAGACCAGGAAAACA
Source organism: Perca flavescens (assembly GCF_004354835.1). NCBI lineage: Eukaryota > Metazoa > Chordata > Actinopteri > Perciformes > Percidae > Perca > Perca flavescens. The sequence continues at coordinate 20,004,990 of NC_041345.1, forward strand.
CAAATGTAACCTATTACAATATTTGATAACCACAACCCTCATATCAAAGTCTCATTTTCATATATTGCTCAGCTCTACTTCCCAGTAATTGTTCAGTATGTCTGATGGCATTTGCAATAAAGAAGTCTGCTAATATGTAAAGCTGTGCTGCCTGAAACAGAGTTTTAGAGTTATAACCTTTTTTTTCTATATTGTTTAACAGTTGATAACATTCTTCATTGAATTAATTGCAACATGAATCCTAATGTCCCAGGTTCAGGTCTGTTGTCATCTCTCTCTATTCTCTCTCTCTCTCTCTCTCTCTCCTCATTTCCTCTCATTTCTGTTCAATCTAGAATGAAGTCATAAAATGCTTATAAAATTGATTTTCTTCACATTGAGCTGTCACGCACACCTCTATCACCATATCTTCAAAATATGATGCCGCTCAGCAGATATAAATGATGCAATTGAATCATCAGTCTGACTAATATGTGGTCTGTCATGAAGCTACAGTCTGCTGTGTGTTTCACAAATAATGGCCTTCCCTCTGTTTGATGAGCGCCAGATATCCCCAACGATTGCTGGCAAGGGCTGACTGTTTGATGAGGAGCGATTTGCAGGACTTAGGGATGAGCTTCCTTGAAGCCCGCTGGGCATCGACTTTGGTCAACACAAAGAAATCCCTGTTAAGATACTGTCCAAGAGATAGGTCCAGCTCTCTCTGAAGTATTTACAACCTAACTGCTATCTAAGCAAGGCCACAGAGAACAAGTCAAACGGGCCTGTGACCATGTGAGTAAGAGCCGAGTCTACAAACGAAACAGCTGGATATGAGCCCTTGTGATCAGACGAGGTGAGCAGCATGTGCACTGGGGATTGAACTTTGATCACGACAGGATCAAGCTTGAAACTAAAATGTGTTACTCTCACATACTGATCACGCAGCAAGTTGAAAGACGCTTTGCACTAATGAGTCAGTAACTAGTAGATGTGTCTAAACTGCATAATGAGAAATAATGAAGATATGAAGGACAAAAAAGACATGCCGGACAAATTTAAAAAAACATCAGTATTTAATAGGTTCAGTCAAATGATGTTCTGTGGTAAAAGGCGAGTAAAAAAGTTTTTTTCATGATCGGTTTCTTTGATATAAAGTGTGCCAGACACTGTGCATTTGTATTCCTCTTTTACATTGTGCGAACTCACTGGTTGCTCACACTGAATGTAAGAATGGAACCCAATTTTTAATTCAAAGTTCATTCAAATAAGATGTCTGCGTCCTCAAAAAGAGAGAAAGGCAGTGTTTGTTCAAAATGACTACCATGAAAGGAAAGTAAGAAGAAAAAAAAGAAAAATATAGAGCCGCAGATGGCTGGAAAATGCAGACAATATGTTTTGTGTATTCTGCAGCGAGGTTGAATTTTATATCACAGTTCAGTCAAGACTACAGTTTTCATGTCATTTCTCTAATAATATTAAAATCAGTACAGTTTATAATGGATATTTTAACAGTAGCCATTTAGGAAACTGCTCAAACTGCAATACAGCCAACCAACCGTTCTGACATGCCAAAAATCCAACCAATCGCTGATCGTTCAGGCAATTAATCTGGCATCATGACCCCCCTGAAACTGCACCTCAAATGACAACCGATCTGGCAGAATTTTGGCCCAATTCTAAAATAACTCAAGGCCCATCAGTCCGCACAGTGTCTGCCCCGCTTAAAGAGATACTTTGCCAATTTTAATCCAGCTCTGTGTCATGGCAGTGTGGGTAGAGTGTGCTGATGAACAGTGTGTGGCTTCTCTCCGTGATCTGGTGCATCTCGGCAGACTCCGCTGCTCTGCTCAGCTGGGAGCTCTGTGCACTATGGCCACGGAGGGAAGCCACACACCGTTCATCTGCACACACTGCCCACACTGCCATGACATAGAGCTGGATTAAAAGCAGCAAAATATCTCTTTAAGGCACAGGCTGAATAGTGAACATTAAAACGTGTTCAGATTTGTTTTCTTTTCATTCAAACCGAGAACAGTTATTTGTACAAACACTGTTTAAATCATCAACAATGGGAACAATACTCTTTTACATTCTGGTTGGTTGATGCTCTTCACTTTACAAGCACAGTTTGGGCTTCAACACTCGAGACACTGCACAAGACAATATGCCACATTATTGTATTTACAGGGACTTGGCAGTGACTTTTCCTTCCGAGGATCAGTTCTAGCGTTCCAATATCGCAGATACCGCATCCAGGTTTAGAAGTTATAGAATTCACCCCCCACCACCTTGCAGTGATGTGTAGTACCTCCTCTCTGTGGCTTCAGTCCTGTAATTCTCTGGTCGGCCCAGCTGAGTAGCTCCTTTTAGCCATATATAGCCAAGGCCTGGGTTGCAGTCTTGGGCGTCTGTGAGTGCTGTAGGAGAGAGAGGAGGACTGGGAGGGAGGAGCAACGAGGTTGCCGGTACAAGTTGACACAGCAGGGTTTGGACAGGAGAGTCTCTCTGGACCAGAAGGACTGTTTGAGCCGTTTTCTTGGAGGACCCAGGAAGGGGCACTAAGCCGAGGCCAGGTAGTGATATGCCTCTGCTACCAGGTGTGGGTGAGAGATCACCATGGACTTCCAGCTCAATGTCTCCATCACATCAGCTGCGTGCCTAAGAGAAGAAGAGGACAAAGAGAAACGATACAAAGTAGAGGAAAGTGCTGAAAATGTTTACGGAAAGCAACTAAATGGATAAGTGCACAAATAAACTAGTTTCTCAAGAGCTTGGGATTCTATGACTCCATCTGTGAGGAGTGCAACGCTGAGACATTAAGGATTTGTCATACCAGCTGGCAGAGCTGTTATTTACTTTATATTTATTTATATTTTTAAATATTTAACCCCAAAGGTTATTTTGAGAGAAATAACATCACACAAATAAAATGCAATGATCATAAATATGCAGGCATGTGATGAGAAAGTCTGTTGAGTCATATCATATCATATTCTTTAGAGCACTGGTTCCAAACATTTTTGCCTTGTGACCTTTAATAACCAATGTCTACTTGCAACCCCTCTTCACATATTACATACCAAGAAATAATGTTCCCTTCACACATTCTTTCATTTCAATAGTTTTTAGAGTCTGGAGGAGGTAGAGCTTTCCAGCATTTTACACCACTTGAGAAAAAAAAGTGTGAGAAAAGTGGGAAAGAAATAAACATCATTTTGCGTATATTGTTTATTACTTCACAGATGGGGGACTCCAACTCCAGGTAGGGTACCAATCTTTCTAGTAACTGTTCAATATATAATATATATATTCTAATTTATTTCATGTATTGTTTACCTACATAAATGGTCACACGATATGGTCCAATGGTAAAAAGAAATTTGTACTTTTTTTTTAAACATTTCTTCAATAATAATAATAATATAAATCAAAATATAAATCTATGTAGTAAATACATTTTGCAGATAATACTTTTGTTCTCTTGGTTGAGTAACATTTTGAATGCAGGACCTTTACTTATAAAATATTTTTTTTTGTTTTTTCAGTTAAAATATTACTGGTACTTTTCAAGACTATTTGAACTCTTTGGATTCCCTGAGGTTGTGCACATTTAGAGCTTCAGGGATAATTACCAGCTGACCCTGTGGCGGTCTTCAACCTCCTGATACCCTCAGGGTGCTGGTCTGCACTATCACGCACACCGCTGTGTGGCCTTTAATGACATTTTTCCTGTTTTGTTGTGTGTAAATACACAACAGCATGCGCGAGTGGTCACATGTTTGTGTTTTGGCATGGCTACTCTTGGCACTTTGGTGTGTCTGTGTGTGTATATGTGTGTGTGTGTGTGTGTGTTGACCCTATCCTGAACCCCTGCTTGCAGTAATGGCCAGTGTGAAGCAACAGGGCAGCGAGGGGCACAAAGAGAGCAGTCACAGCAGGAGAGGAAGGCGGAAAGAATGGGCCAAGGGAGGAGTGAGTAAGACAGCAGCAACGACAACAATAACAACATAAATACATGAAAAAAAAACAGGGAGGTGCTGGACCGAAGGAGGGAGAAAAGCAGTGATTCAGTCAGTGGTAATCATAAAGCAAACCACCACTACTATCAACAAAAAACTACTTTCAGAAAAGCTTTATTTTTTTCTGCCTTAAAAAAACATTTACTTTATATTGTGTTGTATATAAGTTTACACTTCTAGTAATTTATTTTGGACTAAAGATTCATGTTAGACTAAAGAAAAGTGGGTAAATTCTTTTCTATAAACAAAGTGGATAAGAGTGTCTGAGTGGCTTTATTCTCCACAACATCCCTGGGGAGAGTGAATCAATGAGACAGAGGTGGGATGACGACGACTTCTATTGTCTCAACTAAATGACTGTAAGCGGCTTGTAAAGGCTGGTCTGGAAAGAGGTTGAGGTGCTGCTAGGGGGAGGATTATTGTTCCTTCGCGTCGTCTGTTTTCTATATTCGTCCTCTAAATTGATTTTTGTTTTGTTGCTGTCCATTGTGTCCGCAGGAGGAGGGTTGATAACGCTTTGCTGGCCAGAAGTCCCCCGTGGCCAATTTCCCCACCACCACAACATCGCTGTGGCAAATTAAACTGTCATAACGCCCATAACCACAATTAATGACTGGGATTAGGAGCAGAAATCTGCATTACATTAACACCTTTAGGCATACGTGAGCTCTTAAGCACGGAGCAGGAGGGGGAGAAAAAGGGGGAAGAAAGGGAGGGAGACAGAGCCCATGCCAGGAGATGGAGTAAAGCTGTATAGAGAGGACAGAGGAATAAACAAAGGGATGGAAAACATGTCTGGCTCAGAGATAGAGAATTTGGAAAACAGAGGGAAGGTGATGAATTTAGCTTTTTGTTTCAACTGTGCATTCAAATACTGGATCAATCACCTCTCCGTGGACATAAATAGCAGTCATTGATGCTAATAGGCCCCATCTTACCTAAACAGGCTGCCTGCAACATGGTTAACATCAGCAGCTGAGCTTTATTACTAAATCGCCTGATATGATACGGCAGCAAAATGGTCCAATCTGGGGATTAAATTAAATTTCCTCGGGAGACAAAAATTGCTCCCACTGAAAATGAATGACTTCCTTTGACGAAAAGCTAAGTGTATGAGTGTGTGTGTATGTGTGGAACAAAATGTTTGCATACGTGTGGGGCAAGTAGTTCTGGAGATGAATAATCTCAGTGCAGGCGTGTCAACTCCCTAGTTGATGAAGTCCACGGCCTGCGTCTCGAGCTGATCAGTGCTGTGCAAGTCGGCGAGGATGAGGATCTCTGTGACGTTCTCCACACTCCGACTGGCGCACAGACCATCCTCGCACATCACCTTCAGCCTCTCCAGAGCATACTGCCAATGACAGGGAGAGCAAGCGAGAGAGAGAGGAGAAACGGCAGGTAAACTAAATTACTTAAACAGCGCTGCCACAAACAACTGTTGTTGCACTGGGTAATGATAGGGAAATACAGAATTACTCCACCACGGCGGCAACAAGACTTAGATTGAATAAGAAAGAATTATGGCGAAGAGAAGGAAAAGCGACAGCTATGCAGACTGAGGGGGAGTGATGGTGGGAAATGTGATCACTTGAAAGGTAAAAATTTTGATTACAAAATTGCTAGGAACAATAATCTTCTCTCATATTTAGAATGCGTCATGCTGGTTCAGCAGAGACTACAGGGGGATTTTCAATTTAGTTGGGTATTTATTAACACTAATGATGTAAAGGAGTTCATTTAAATAAACTTCCACTAAATAAGACTTGTGCTAGGATGCTTAAGACTAGGGTTGGGTACCGAACCCTTTACTTTTACCGGTATCAACCGAATCACGTTGGTATTACCGAGTATTGGTTCACGTAAAATCAAAAGGTGCCACATTCCGGTATTGACAGAGAGCAGAGGTCTGACAAACAAACACAAACACACACACACACACACACACACACACACACACACACACACACACACACACACACGAGGTGCGGACAGAGCAAACTACGTCGGCTCTGTAGTTTTGTTGAAGTCACAGTGAGTCACGGCAATGCAGATAAAGCGGTTTCAAGTGTGGTTACAGTTTTATAAAACTTCATGCACACACCATTCACTGTGATATGATATTAATGGCGATCCGAAAGCAGTCGCTGTGCTGTTCTGGACGTTACACTTCCTGTGAGACGAGCAGGCACAACAGTGGTTTCTATGCCCTGGGGACTGGACTGGCAGGCTGAGGTTTTAAGGCAAGGCAACTTTATTTCTACAGCACCTTTTAGTAACGAGGCAATTCAAAGTGCTTTATATGAAACATTAAGGAGCAATTAAAAATGGTCATGATGAAAATAAAACATGTTATAATATATTAAAAATATTATAATATACAAATACAAGAATAAAGGTTACAGTGAGTAAGAAATTAATATTACATTTAATAGGTTATAGCGACAGGTTTGGGAAGAGAGAGGGAAGGGTTTTATTTTTACTTTTGTTTAATTTCTGTCAGTGTAAATATTGTAAATAAATAACATAATATTCTAATTAAATAGGTTTAGAATTATTTTTACAACTGAAATATTTTTTTGTAATTACAGAGGGAAAGTACCAAAAAAAGGACCGTTGGGTACCGGGAACCGAATTTCAGGTATCGGTACTGGTATTGGTTCAGATGTGAAAGGTACCCAACCCTACTTAAGACACTTGAAATATTGGTGAAAGAGAAAGCACAAACTTGAAAATGCAATTTGGCACTCTTTATTTAAGCGTGAAGGCTGTAAGTGAGGTAAGGACACAGCAATAATTCTCTCTTGAGTAGGGTTGGGTACCGAAACTCGGTGCCAATAGGGAACCGGTGCCGACGTAAACGGTAGTAACAAGACCGAATAAGAATGAAAGTTTCGGTGCCTCATTTCGGTGCTCAACTTTACACTACACCTGACAGCATGTAACGTTAGCCTACCTTTAGCTAGCACCTGGATTAATCACGGTTAAAATGCTGACAGCTAACGTTAAACAGTGTAAAGTGTGACTGTACAGCGGGATGTAACAGTCTGCGCAGCAGCTGCCGTTGTCGCAATTCATAGATATACAGTATGTTTATATGGTCGGAATTAAACAACGCAGACGTTGCGTTCACTCGCAGCTGCCGTTGTCGGAATTAAACAACACAGACGGTGCGTTCACTTGCAGCTGCCGTTGTCGAAATTAAACAACACAGACAGTGCGTCCGCTTGCAGCTGCCATTGTCGGAATTAAACAACACAGATTCACTTAAAACAGGTAGCCTCGTGGTGCATTCACAGTCATTGTAAAATACCCTTTTCCCATCTGGGGTTCAACAGCAATTTACTGGTGAAATAAGTTATTGTTATAGTTATTACATTATTATTAAATCTTTAATTTTAACCATGGCCTTAGCAATAAACAAGTCACTGACTGTTGTTTACTACCCTTATTTTTTTTCTTCTTCTTTTTTTAACTTTATTGAAAAGTACCGGTTCAGGCACCGTTTAGGCACCGGCACCGTTTTAAAAGTATCAATTTAGCACCGGAATCGAAAAAAAACCAAACGATACCCAACCCTACTCTTGAGACAAGCTGACAACATTCAAATCAGTGACTGGTTTTAAAAAAAGCCTTTTAAACTCTTTTGACAAGAGTATTTCTGTAAACATTTCAACTAGACTAAGAGTCTACAGCCATGCTAGCAGTACTGTGGGACTGAACGAGCTAAATGCTAATGCCAGCATGCTCACAATAACAATGCTAACATGCTAGCAGGTATAATGTTTACAATGTTCACAATCTTAGTTTAGCGTGTCAAAGTTTGCTAACTAGCACAAAACACAAAAGTGAGGCTGATGGAAATGTCATTAGTTTTACAGTTAGGTTTTGGTAAATGAAATGTTTGTCCAAATGCTGCCACTTGTTAAAAAAAAAATCAGGGTATAACCAAAGTTATTACAATTAATCCTGTTGGGGACATGAATGATGTGTAGACCAGAGTTCATGGTAATCAATCCAAACATTTCACACACAAAAAAAAGTTGTTGCGAATCCATGAATATCTGTACAAAATTGTGTGCCAACCAATAGATGCTGAGATATTTCAATAAAAAACAAACATTCATGTTTATTCATGTCTGCACAAATCTCTCTCTCTCTCTCTCTCTCTCTCTCTCGTCAGCTGCAGCCAGCAGGTCACCAGCCATCTTGTCCAGGTTGGGGGCCTTGCCTGTGTAGATGAAGCACATCGTCTCTTTGAAGACATCTGGCTCCACGTCATTTATCTCCACACGGTTCTGAACGGGAGGAGAGGACAGGAGAGGAGAATACACACAGGATTTAACAGAATAAAAGGCAAGAGTAAAAAAAAGGACATATGCTTTGAGAATCCTTCAAAACCATGCTCAGCAGCAGTGTTTTTCATTTCATGTGAATATCCCCCAAACCTACCTGAATTAAACTCACTCACCTTGTTTAGCACACACACAGGGACAGTCAGCCATGCAGTGATACAGAACAAGTTCCAAGTGTCAAATAAGAAAGAAAAAAAAACAACTTTCTTTCTTCCTTCTGAAGAGTCTACTACAGTAAAACTACATTCTAGCACATTTATTTAATTCTTTTCAGCTGATTCCTGGAAATTAATCCTGAACATTCATTTCCTTGACAGTGCCTGCAGCCAGCAAAGTAGGCTTTATCTATCGCTGGCACAGTGACGGTAACCTGAACCTTTCCCTCCGCACTGAGAGGCAGAACAAAGCAGTAAACCAATTATAACAATGCTTTATCGTCACAACGGTGACCGGAGGCGTTTTAGCAGGGTCAGGCTGGGTATACCAACAGCTCAGTGCGTTTGTGTCAACTCTGACCACTCAACGGCAACATAAACACACTGAGAAATAATGGAGGGAGTTGTGTTGAGTTTACAGCACGTAGTGTGCTATAGTGCCATTTTACAGGAATACAGATAACACACATGCGATTTTGGGGTACCAAATATATTAAGCACAACTGTTACATACCACCACCCGTCCCGTAGGTTTGGTTCTACAACAGACTAACAGTAAGAATACAGAGTTAAAAATGTACAAAAAATATTCACCACAGTTTGGAGGGCCAGAGGGGGGTCCAGGCTTTTCAAATGGTTTGCCCCCTGAAGTCGGATTTCCTCACCGACCCCGACATCACAATCCAACATGGCTGCTCAGTAGTGAAAGCTGTATGAATATACTGTTTATTAGCACTTCTGTCTTATTTGTGTCTAATCAAATCAGTCGTACACACAGTACTGTTCAATTTCTATCTGTGGACATGTTGCTATGGTGTTTGTACGCGCAAAATCCCGCATAATGCGTTGTTATCAACTGGTATTGCTAACAATGGCTAATCCGGCTAAAGTCCCCCTACAAAAAAAACAATAACGTCTAACTAAAATATTCTGACCAACTCTTCTCCTCTACTTGCTACATAATGCACATCAAACTTACATGTACATATTGTTTCTAAAATTAGCATCAGAACCTTGCTTACAAATAACAGCAGCCTGGTCTTTCTTGCTTCTATTGTTTGTACACAATCCAGCAATAAAGAAGAGGTTTGACATCCAGAAGATGAAAACTTGACTAAATTCATTCTGCTCATTTTTGACAGCAAAGTGTGTTGGAGTGTTAATGGGAAAAAAAATTGCATAATAGCACCACATTGGAAGTCACATGAGAAAAACTAACAGCTAACAGGGCTTCCTTCAGTATTGCGAGCTTTCAACAGTGTCTCATAAATAAATGACGCTCCTGTAGTTACAGTGTCTAAAGCTCCCCTCTACTCACAGAGCAGCCCTCTATTAGAGTGTTTCTTTATGAGCTCATTTGTCTTTCCTATATAGAGTGCTGCAGAGGAGTGTTAACCCATCTATCTGTTTTCTCTGAATCGTATGGGGACATGGCCCACCATTTCTCCATCTTTCTGATGAAGACGCCCACTTAAACAGCAATTAAGATGCATTTCCTGGCTCTGTGCTTTATAATTTCCCCATTCGGGCCGGGCAGGCATCAATATTCCGCTGACATAACGGGTAAATCACCAAGGCTCAATCTCACTACCTCCTACCAGATGAACACAACCAACTGTGGCATGAGAGCACACAAACACACACACGGAAACATGCACACATACAAACACAAATATCACAGAGGACACATAACAAATGCAAAGATGCACACGCTGCATGCCGTGTTGCAAGACTTAAATGTACAATAAACCACCAACATACTGTACATATATGAAAATAAATAAACTTCTATTTAACACATCCATAATATCAGTTGCATTCAGGGCCACTAAACATTAACTTAACACAGTACATTAAGAGTGCTTCATTTGAGTTATTAAGAAAACGTTGCCATGCTGCAGTACTTGACATTAAGGTTACAACCTGAAATCAGCATATTTATAAATGAACTGTGGGCATTTATTGAAGGTGTTGCTCCTCACATTCTGTCTGAACACACCATACAAATAACAAGGAACTCAAGCCGGTTACACAAAGCACACACAATGGATGAAATGGTTTGCATATTGTTCTCTCACCATCTAAACATGAAGTGAAAATCAACTACCAAATGGAGACAAAATAACTTGTGGTTGCTTTCACTTCAATTGAAGTTTGTACGTTTGAATTATAAATTAAATTTCAAGCCACTATGTGTATACTACAGCCTAACTTATAGTCACCGAGGCCGATATTATCAGCCAAAGAATGTTATACGCAACTTCAGTGTCAGTGCCATTACATAGTTTGTCCACCAGAGAGCACTGACAGGTTTATTTCCAAACTGTAAAATGTCTTGCTCAGTAGGCTACATATCGTGGTCATAAGTGATACTTATTTTTTAACTCTTAAATATTAATATTTAACCTGACGCGCCAGGTTTGGTGCCAGAACCAGAAGAACACAAGCTGTGATTGGAAACCATTTGGGAAAGGGCAGGCAGGAAAAATACCTGGCAGGTGGTTGGATGAACTATCTGTCTATCACGTTGTTTTGATTTAGGTTGTCGTTTTGAATGAACAGTTGCGGCCGTCATACACACCTAAACCACGCCCATAGCTGCCGGTAGATCCTCATCGGACACCGATTGGTTTGGTTCGCTGCTGTTCGGACACAAACGCATTACTTCAAACCTGATGAGACAGGGTTTTATGTGATATGTGATCCCGTGATTCTCTCGTGATATTGCACGCAAGGTAAATTAATATTGGTATCAGCCTTAAGTATGCAGTATTTTGCAGCCCTAATTTCCTCTGCCAATGTTTCCTATCCGTTTGTTTGTCAGCAGTATTGCGCAAAAACTACAAAACTATTCTTTACTTTTGTTAACATTGCGAGATGGCAGGTCTGCGCTCTCCGAGTGCCCTTCTAGTGAATCTTAAAATGTCCATTTATGCCCCAAAAAAAACTACCATGGCATATCACCTATACCCTCCTCCTATCACAATTTGATTGTGCTGAAGGCAACACAGACTGTTGTTTTACCGGTATTGTCTCATTGTGTCTACAACCAACACCTTGTGCCATTAGAATCATTTCAAAGACACTATATGCCTTGGCCAGGACACTCTTGAAAAAGAGATTTTTAATCTCAATGAGTTTCTTCCTGGTTAAATAAAGGTTAAATAAAAAATAAAATAAAAAATAATCACAAAAGAAAATTGCACGTAGTAGGGGTGTTAAAATTAATAATTTTTACAATGCATCGCGATGCGGACGCGGACGATTCTGCATTGATGCAGTGACAGACCATAATCGATTATTAATAGCCTACTGGAATTCAGGAAGTGTCCTTTTTAAGAGCAGATACAATAAAAAAGGGAAGTTCATACACGTATATCTGACTGCTTGAATTTGTTGATGAAAATCTTGTGCAGTATTATATAATAATGATAGGTGACGCATCGCTATGCATCGTGATGCATCGGGATATCGAATCGAAGGTGGATAATCGAATCAAATCAAATTGTGAGACCAGTGAAGATTCACAGTCCTAACACGCAGTGGCTTTAAAAACACCAGATAATAGAGTTATAGTCAACAAGACATGAAGGAACACGTGCAGACACACTTGGATGTTTTGAGAAGAGAACACTTCCTGACGCAACAGAGGGAAAGATAAGGACAAGTGCTAGACTCACCTTCTTACTCTCTTCCATCTAATGCTCAAACATGGCACTAAACACCGGCGAGCGAGCTGAGACAGACAGAAAAACAAAAGACAGACAGAGAGAGAGAGAGAGAGAGAGAGAGAGAGTTTGTTATTGTGTGTAATGTTGATGCACGGTGAGCTCTCTGATATCCGTTAACAGCCTGCCTGCCACAGGGCCAGAGGAGAGCGAGGGGGATGATTGACAGCAGCGACAGCAGTAGAAGTATCATGTGAAAAAAGACGTCTGCAACTCCGCCCTGCTGACAGACTCACTACGACCTCCAAGGCGTGGTTAGTCAGACTTTAACACTGATCCACTGACTTGACTGGAGCTTGTTTGATACATTATGCTTTAATTAAGGTCTGTCTTCCTGTTTTGATTACATGGGTGCCTGCTGCCACTCAACATTCTATCATGTTAGCATGGAGGACTGCTGAGGCTTATTTAATAAAAAAAAAATACAAACATTTTTCAAAAGAGGCAGATATGTTTGAAGTGGTTTTTATTCAGCCTTTATGTCCCTGCAAATCCAAAATTTGTTCTGTCACATTCTGCAAGAGGACACTGTTCACCACAGTCTACAAATCCTCTTGAGGCAAGGACAGTTTGCCTCCGTTTACAGAAAATATGCAGTAGAGTGGAGACAAAATGCAAAAGAGCGGCTGATTATGTGCCAAAGTCCCTTAAAGAAATAGAAAGCAGTTAAAAAGAGTGTTTGCAATGCAATTGGAATTTTAATAATCAGATTTTTTTATTATATTGATTTTATTAAATCAGATATTGCAACACTTTTTTAACACAAATAAATTCAGTTTAAATAACCAGACCTAGTGACCCCAAAGTACTGGAGCTATTGATACAAAAAGGACACATGGATGATTAAGCGTTAAGCGTTGTTATCACTTAACAGGTGAGGTGACCAATAACTTGCTGCCAGTGTCCAGACACAAGCACAGCTAGAGGGGTGATATGTTAAATCTTCATCACAGACCGTCATGCTAACTGTCTGATCCAACCACAGCACTTCAAATGACGTATATCAGTCCCACTTCTCTTACTCGAAATCAACTGCTCTATGATAATCCTGCATGCTTAAAATAATCACCATATCTTGTCTGTGTAGTTCTGCTTAAGGCAATGACACAGTGTATTTTCTCTCTTATCATTGCGGCCGTGACAGCAGTTAGTTTCGGCACAAGTTGAGGATGAACCTCACAGATGGAGTCTGCGTCTGAACTCCATTACCGGTTGGTTGTTTAACAGCTGAGAGAGAAAGTGTCTCTACAAAAGGTTAGACCTTTAACCTTTTACTAAAAATTGCATATATCAACCAGTGTCGTCCTCTTCTGATACGGTTGACTTTGTTTGATTATGTGCTAATTGGCTAACACTTTACATTACTGTTCACTAATGGATGCTTAATTAACTACTGATTAAATTTTAACAAATGTTTCAACAGATTATTAAGTATGTGTCAAAGTCAGTGATATGCTATTAATTTAAGTACGTAATAATGAGTTATCAACCTCAAAGCTAGCTACCCATTTAATTACTCAATTGGAAACGTGGTGTCATCCATCAACCCTGCACACGCCACAAAACAAGTGGAATACTGATAATATCAGTAAAACGTGGGCCAATAAGTGATTGAATAAGTTAACAATGGGACATAGTGGTTATAAGAGCAGCAGCACCTGCTGCTTCAATAGTAACGTAAATGATCAACTAAATAAATAACATCAGATATGCTGGGGCTCAGGGTCAGAATCACTTCCAACGTCAGAAACAAAACCTTTCATCTTAAGCAGCAAAAGAAACAGTGTTAGCTATCTTATGATTAGATTATAGATAAGACAGGACGGGCATCCAAATCATTTTTCAGTCAGTGTCAGAGGGAGCAGGCTAATGTTTAGTTTTACCACACATCAGTGGCAAAATTAAAATGTACAAGCTCAAAAGTTGAATTGACACTTAACTAACTGATCAACTGTCAGGGTTGTTTAAGGGATCAGTGAAAGAGACATATAAAAACAAACTTTCTCTGCAGAGGTAGGTGACCAGACAACTTATGGTTAAAGAAACTTGATGATCTTGCTGTCAGAAAATATAAATCTACATGACAGATACCAAAACAGAGGGAGTTTGTTTGTCTGTGAAGAGTCTCAGTCATTCAGGTCATAAGACAGCTTGACGTGTCAAGTCGAAGACACTTCTTTGAAGTTACCTACAATTACAGTACACAGCATGCCAATACATTTGCAAGACAGTCATAGGTCAGTTAGAGACAGGGACATGATGATCCTTTTGTCACATATCGGATAATCTCTATAAACAGATATCTACATATAAATACAGAGTGTTCCGGTTCTGGTTACCGTTTGTAGTTTGAGTAGAATTGACCAATCCCGTTTGAGCAGGCTTCGGTTGCATGCAGGTAAACAGTCCGTGTGGAGAGGAAAAGAGGCATAACGCATTGGCTGAAATTCAACGATTTAGCTTTTTTTTTTCATTATCTGCATTCATACGCAGATATGCGTTTATAGAGATTAGCCGAAATGTCGTCTGAACCTAAAACACCTACAAAAAGTATCAACCCGGACTGTAAACAATGACCGGCACATGGAAGAGGAAGTCTTGGCCTGGATATCTGCTGGCTACAGCGGAACCCCAGAATAATTGGCTGTTGCCCACAGAGGCTAAATAGTTATCAAACCGATTCTGGGATTTCATATATCGGTTAAAGTCACCAACTGACAAAAATTATTTAAAAAAAAGTTAGTGTAGTCATGGATTAATGACTGCATCCAGAAGCACTGAAACCAAACTTAGCAGTGAATGGGCAGGTAGGACTATGGGGACAAACCTACAGTAAGTCTGTCTGGTGCAGCTCAATACTGGTGAGCTCATACTGCAGCAACAAAGAGAAGGGGCGGGCGAGAGAAAGAGAGTCATAGAAAGTGAATGGAGGGAGAGGAGAGAGAAAGAGAACAGTAGACAGGAATGGGGAGTAATGGGAACTGAGAGAAGAGAAAGAAATAAAGAAGACTGAAAGGAAGGACAAATAATAGAGGGGTGTCAACACAGAAAAAAAAGAGAGAGTGAGGAGAGAGGAATGATGAAAGTAGGAGGAAAACGAAGATGGGGGAATGAGACAAGAGAGAACGAAAAAGGGAAACACGAAAGTGAAAGGGGGAATACTGAGATAAGGTAAGAAGGACGTAGAAAAGAAAGGGAAGGTAAAAGACATTTAGAGAGAAGCCAGAGTGGTATAAAGATCACATTGCCAATGTGGAGCCAATTTGAGTTGCTCTCCCTCCTTCGTTTGATCCCTCTCTGTCCGTCTCCACGGCGATTAGCGGCCGGGAGAGTTGTCACGGGAACGGCCGAGAGGGGGAATAACGAGGAGGAGGGACGTCATCTGGACCAAGTAGAGCAGAGAGAGAGAGACAGGGGAAGACCCTAAACCACAGCAGCACATAATTAAAATGGCTCCTCACACACATTTCAACAAATCCAATAATGAACAGCCTCTCCTTCCCTCCACAGAGACACACAGTTCACTAGTTTCCTCAAACCTTTCACTATCTGACGCTGTCTATTATTGAAGTGCCAATATCTGCAACAAGGTGTTCACCGTGCAACACCATGTGTGTTTGTGTGAGTCAGCATAACAGGGTGTGGTCAATATGTGGACTCTATAAAGGCCAACAAAGACTAAAGGGGCTAATAGCTGATACTTTGTATGGATATTCAATGTATTCAAATGTAACCATCACTGTGGCAAAAAAAAAAAAAAAAAAAAAAAAAATATGGTGAAGTATCTCCCCTGGAATTGAATTCTCTTCACAGTGGGAAAGCCGCCTGAAGCAGTATTTTGACCGCATCTAAAACTCTCAAATGAAACCCAGGATGACAAGCATTAACTCGCCCACATATCTTAAAACTAGAGATGCACCGATAGACCGGCTGGTGACTGGAATTGGCCGGTTTTCACGTGCTCGGCCATGATCTGCGACCGGCAGGTCAGTCTGACATATGCTGATTTCATGCCGGTCAATGCTACAATTAACTGACAATATAAGTTATACGAGTTACAGTTCTCAAAGACGCACGCACACATGGACGCAACAGCACAGTCTCTTTTTCCTTTCTCTCAACTTTTCCGCCGTGTGTGGCGCGTACCCGCTCGCGGTGTGTATGGAAAGTGTCCGCGCTATTCTCGCACATGTAGGGAACCTCATGAATTAACCTGCAACATGTCAGCTGTTTGGAAATTCTTCAGCGTGTGTGCAGAAGATAACAAGTTTGCAATATGCAACACCTGCAAGGAAAAAGTAGGGCGTGGAGGGACAACACCAAAAACCAAAATTTATTTTTTTTAGTTGGATATTGGATGTGAAAAGAAGGAAATGGTTCTAACGTTGCACTTTAGATGTGTGGGAATTTCCCACACCAGGAGTAATTTATATATTTCTATTTTATAGTGATCCATTATCTGTTCAAAAAATGTTCTATGTTCTGTGCAAAATGTTCTATTAAAGAAAAGATAGAAAATAAATATTTGCGTGTGCTGTAAAGTGGTTAGAAAAAATTAAATCGGAATCTGCTAAAATCTGTATCGGCTGGCCTAACTCAAAGAAAATCGGAAATCAGAATTGGCCTAGAAAGTTGTAATCGATGCATCTCTACTTATAACGGTTTGTCAATTACTTGTTTAGTCAATCAACAGAATTGACACCAAAAGAGAATGAGAACACCAATTTTGATAACCTATTAATTTAGGTTATTTATGAAGCAGGAATACCAAAGAGTCACTGAGTCTAGTTTCTCAAATTCTTAGTTTTATATAGTTGTAATTTCAGTGTCTGAGTTTTGGACTAACGAGCAATCTAAGGACTTCACCTTGGACTCTAATTTTGGAAAGTGTGATGAGCCGCTTACTATTTACATACTGTAACCTCCACTCCTGCAACACAAACCTCCTCTCCCCACCACTCAGGACCAAACACCGTACCTGGGGACAGAGCTTTCACCATCGCAGCCCTCTCTCTCTGGAACTACCTACACATTCACATCCGTGACTGTACTGACCTGGACTAATTCAAATCACTTTTTTCCAAGCATACCTCTTTAGATTAGCCTTCACCCTCTAATAATATTACATTTCGCATGCTGTTATTCACTGGTTTTGTTGTTTCACTTGCTTTTAATGTGCTTAATGTACTGGTTTTATTGTAAAGTGTCTTTGAGTACTTTGAAAAGCGTTATATAAATAAAATGTATTATTATTATTTTCTGCACAGATGTATTATATTAACGGGATACCGGATCCCAAAATGGCGCCTATTCAGTTCAATGGAGTTGCTTGCCTGGCGCAAGCTTCCGGGTTTACTTCCGTGATATGCAGCCCACTGAATATGCGCAGTAGTGTTTCTCCTGCTGGCCCCGCCCGCGAGTTTCCGCTCAGCCAATAGACTTTACAATAGGGTGACATCAATCACTTTTCTCAGCTAGAGGGAAGTTTTTCAAATATAAAAAGTCCATGGATTAAAGATTCAGAATAGAAAGAGTTATAATTAACCTTGTTTGCAGTTCAAGGTGTCCTGGCAGTTTTACAGACATCATTTTTACAATGGTGGCCAATGGGGAAAATCCTTTTTGGGCCGCAGGGGAATTTTTTGTTGCAATACCGCGAGTGGCACTTCCTGGGGGCCTTGCTCGGAGTTAGGCTTGGGCGATCGCTTATAATTTTAAATCGTCCAATCGTGGTTGCTTGAAATCGCCGATAGACAATCTGATCGCCGATAGGCCGACATAATTGGACATAACATATTATGCGTATGCAGAGCGGCAATGAAACTGGCTACACCAGCTTGGCTGTCCCGCCTCCTGCTTGGCTGATGTGCAGCGGTAAGCGTAACGCATAGTTGACATAGTTGTCATATTCTTCATTACAGCGGCTAATTATGGGCTTTACATTTAAACCTACCTGTTCTTTAATTTTCATAGACAGCAGAAAATCAGAAGTCGAACAAACTCCAGGTTTTTATTACCTGAATGCTAATTAAAAGTCTTTATTCATCACCTTTTTCAGATGTGAGTAATTAAAAAGGATATTCTCACCTGCCAGGATGGCTTTGTGCGCCTGGAATTTCTGGCCGGCAACACACAGGGCACAGTCAGTGAATCTAGAGTTTTCCCACAGATCTCCTAGCTCCTCGGCCAGGAACCTTCACCGTGTTCATTGTGTTCTGGCCTGAGATGTTTACAGAGTCCTAGACCACACTCACCTAAAAAACCACAGAGTACATGAGTAAAATGTAACATTGTATGCCTTGATGCATTCATACATACATACGTACAGTAGAAGTACTTACACACAGTTTTAATTTTAGGAAAATTAAGTGAATTAAGTGCTCCTTTAACAGGCAAAATAGAGGCAAATAAATAGCATGCAATGTTCATAAAAAGAAAGTAAATCAGGTAATCAAACATGCTGTGAATGATTAATGTGGGTTCTCTACCTCTGTAATCAATATATCAGACACTCAATATAGAGGCTATTCAAAGACAACATATTCCTCCTTCTTTATCCAATCAGATCGGCTCCGCTCTCAAATAAGCCAGAAAATCGTCTTTGAAGTAAAATTGTGAATGTGTGTGTGTGCGTGCATGAGAGTTTTCTGTACGTCTTCCCTGCTGACTTCACCACCTGTTCCAGACAATGTCAACCAGACTCATTTATCTCTCAACAGGGCTCACTGCAAACACACACACACACACACACACACACACACACACACACACACACACACACACACACACACACACACACACACACACACACACACACACACACACACACACACACACACGCACACACGCAGGCTCAGGAGCACAACACTCACACATACACACTAATTACTAAGTAATTTCCGACAGCCTGAGTTGACTGACTTGCGGTTTTGTACCTGCTTGCTGTGCCATCTAATCAAATATCAGGTAGTTATACATAGCCCTGCTAAGAATATATTTAGTTATTTAAAATTTGTGATAAAACAGTCCGATAAATAAAAGCATTATGCTAATTCCTGGTGAAAAAACAAATTCTAGAGCAGTCCTTGATGGTTAGCATCAGACGCGTAATAAAGTGCGCAGAGTTGTACTCAAGGTTCCTGAAGTAATTTAACCAATAACAATGTTATGCAATGGCATGTTGGTGTACTTCTAATGCTTATACTGTATATACTTCTTCTTTGCTCACATGGTCTTTTTTCTGATTGAAATTGAAACAATGCAAAACATGATGAAAATGTGATAACACTGGCTGCTGAGGCTCATGGATACTGTAGTAATTACAGTACATGTATTTTATACCAAACCGACTGGAAAAAAAATAACTTCTCTTCACGGTGAAATACAGATTACATTTTTGATGGCCTTAACGTAATCCAATGGTACTTTTAAATCATCCTACTGTGTTTCAGTGTTGAGGAAAATTAAGGTGAGCATTTAAAGAAAGGTATAACCAATACTTCTCCTATGTTGCTGATTAGGTAGGTTTGTACAGGAACATATGACTGTAGCCACAAATATTAATCATAACTGTTCATTCATAATTTGTCACAATGTCAATCTGTCAAAAGTGTAATAAAGCCTAAAATATTGCTGAATAATGACGTTACTTTGATTCTTCTATGTTTGTTCCCATGTTTACACTATTACGTTTAAAACAACATGAAACATCTCAGTTCTAATAAGGAGCAGCCTTTTTTAATCATGACAGTGTCAATGTAAAGATGTAATTCTCGAAAAAGAAACTTTTTATATAAACTTCACAAACATTTATATAATGTTTTCAATCAATTTAAAGTGTTTTTCTTATGTTTTGCCCACGCATATAAACTATGTTATTCAGGGGATTAATACAAAATTAAATCTAAAGATGTTTTTACATTATCCAGTATGTTGATACAATGGATTTAATTGAACTATGAATCTGTTTAATTGGTTATTACATTCCAAACAATTATCCCGGTCTGATCAGAGATAACACCAGATAAGCCAAAATAAACATGAAGATAATCTTTGTCGGTTTTCATTGCTGACAGCTCCTGAACACATTCAGTATACTGTTTTCAAGAAAAAGGCTGAAAATCCCCACAAAGTGACCTTGCTGTTAATTCTTCAGGGAGGCTGACATCCAAAACCCCACAAAAAACATCTCTCCTCGTCCATCCATCTGCCCGCCTATTCGTCCAACAGCACATCCATCCACCTATTCAACTAGCACAAAAAGAGTCCTAGAAAAGGAGGAGAAGCACATACAATAGACAAGTGCGTGGCAAGCAGGAAATTGAATGTCAAGGAGCCTTGTTGTCTCCTGATCGAGGTCTGTGAATAAGCCTGAAGGGGGCAGAAAGACAGAGAGAAAGAGAGACAGAAGGAAAGATAATAAAACAGAAGAAGAATGTGAGAAAAAGGAAAAGAGAGTGGAAGATATAGGGATAATACAAAGGCAGCAAGAATACAGATGCAGAGATACCTAGAAGAGAATAGAGAGGCCATCATACATAAAAGGTGATGAGGGGACGGGTGCGGGGGGGCTATTGGTGGGATCTACAGCTGGAGATAGCCTCTCAAAAGCAGCAGCTCATTTCTGGCAAAGAAATGACAGGGACACAGTGAGAAGAAAATGTGACTTTACTGAAGAGAAGAGCATTCACTATGTGCGCGTGTGTGTTTGTGCATGTGTGTGTGTGTGTGTGTGTGTGTGTGTGTGTCAGTCTGGTTTCCACAGCTGGCTCTATTAATCACACTCCAGGGGGATGCAGGTCTGACTGACTGACGTGCATCCATCTACACACATTCACACAGGAATGCTCACACACACATATACATTCACATGAGGAAGAGACAGTCCCACGCACGGACACTGGTATTCATAAAACACTGATTAGCAGTACAGAAGGCCTGGTAGAAAGGGAGCTGCTGTGTGTTGGAGAGGAGAGGGGGAAAAACAACAAAATACAGACGAGAGAGACAGACAGACGGAAAAAGAGAAAGAGGGCAGAGGACAGAAGGTCAGTCATCTCAAGTTGGAATGAAAAATGGCTTTAGGAGAGGAGGAGGTGAGTCCAGCGCTGTGTCCTGAGTACAAACAGAAAAGAAAAAAATAAGTGCTGAAAAGCGAATTGGAAGGGAAGCCAGCGAGCCTGGTCAATGCCTTTCGGTATAAATAGCCCAATTAGCATGGCGGAGCAGTCGCTGGGCTCTCAGACGTCTAATTACTGGCTAACTTGACCAATTATTCCACTGTTTAACCAGGCAGAAACTAAATCACAGCACCTGGTTATTTAGACACACTGGCTGCCCTGACAGTCTTCACGCCATTAGCTGTCATCTTCAGTCATTGTCAACCTCCTCCTCTCTCTCCCCCAAACACTCCTTTTCATACTGGAAGAGTGGACAGGGATGTAAGCCATTTTAGCTGCATTTGTAATCACAGAATAGACTCATCTATAATGTTAGTTTATTCTATGAATTTAAACTAATGGCTCATACAAAACTGTGTATTTTGTATTAGGGCAAATTCTGACCTGATGGTTTTGGGGGTTACCAAAGTCATTAGGAATCATCCAGTGGTGGCTATAAATATCCTTGACAAATGTCATGGTATCAGTCAGCAGTGGTGAAAATATCTTAGTCCCAGCAAAGTGTTGGACTGACCAACCAACTGTCTTTTATTTATAACCCAGTGGTGTTAATTAGGATGATGACAGAAATACATTCTGTATACAACCTTACGTAAAAAAAACAACAACAGTAATGAAGAATCATTGCCACTATATCACCACAATCATCATTTGTTTTGGTAATTAAGTTCCCAGGATAAGTACTTACTGAAGCGCTCGCCTCCCAGTTCGTTCCTCAGACATCAAGATGGATCTGTCGTAAGCTCCCTCTCAACCCTCCAGGCAACGCAGATTTAATATTGAGTTTTGGTATCCAGATGATTTATTCATAATGCATCAATCTTTTTCTGCCTGTTTATGTGTTTGTTTATGGATTTACAGTGTTTTGCCATGCGTGAAATAGTTTGAAAAAAAAAAAAAAAAAAAAATCTAATCAAATGATATTCATTAAGTCATGGAACACTTGTTCTTTTACCTCCCAAGTTTCATTTTTCTCTGTTCAGTCCTGTGCATTCTCACACACAGGCAGAGATACGTAGACAACCCCCCTCCCCCCTCATGTTGGCCATTACTAACATATATTCCAAAGCTAGTATGTAGATAAAATTGCAACCCTAGAATGCTTTTAAGTTGCTTAAATTTGACCACCATATGTTGACAGTCAATACAGTGTGCGGTAAGGGGCTTTTGAAGAAACGGACATACAGTATATTGACTGTAGTCTATTTTACATTGAGTTATTAGAGATATGCAATATGGTAAATTAAAATAATATTCATGCAAATGTCTATTGCTAATTTAACAGCACCCCCACACACAAACACACACACACACGCACACACACAAAAATCACTTAGATTTTTTGATTTTCTTTTTAAAGTGCGTGTGTGTGTGTGTGTGGTTGTGTGTGTGTGTGTGGGGGGGGGCGCTGTTGTTAAATTAGCAATAGACATTTACATGAATATTATTTAAATTTAGCATATTGCATATCTCTACTAACTCATTACATGATAATAAGCACCTGTTTGATTGGGGAAATAATGGAGAGCTGCTGCTGCTGACAGGCAATGCACAATGTCTAATGATTTTACCAGAATCTACGTAGAAGTTATATGTGTTTTGGTGACAGATGACCGATCTTTCCACAGACTTGTGTGTAATTTAATTAAAAGAATTCTACAGAATAAACAAACACAAACTGACAGAATGAGGTGGAAAAACTGCCCAATTCTGCTGGCAGAGGAAGAGTCTGACAGTAAGTTTCGGAAATAGCAGTCAGGTTGGCAAACAGCTATTACCAGACTGCCAGAATTTTAATAGTTTATAATTAGAGCGATAACATTCCTGTGTAATTACACCCCATATTTCAATCATGAAAGCTGATACCAAGATTAGCTCAACATATTTAATTCCATTGTGCGCCTGATGCAGCCCACTGTCACTATTTGTTTTATTTTTACATTCATCCTCTTCCATTTATTACTACCTGTCTTTGATTCAGTTTTGTCTGTCTCTGTATAGGGTCTACTGTCTTATTGACATGTTATCACTGGATTGTTTTACTCCACACTTTACTTTTATTTCCAGCAGAGTAAATCAATGCCACAACAGCACTCTCATTTGCCTAGGTAAAGCTTCTACACTCTATATTGAGAGTTGGATACACATTAAACATGTTTTCTGTCTTTTGAAGAATTAACTGTATTACACCTGCAATGTTTCAAATCAAACACCATATTAGTCTGCGTCAGGTTGCTGCTTGGGAGGAACAAAACAAATGTGTTTGATAAAATGATTACATGCAACCTAGGGTCTTTTTGTGAATATACCTGAGTCAAACTTTAGTTTAAAAGCATATTTGGGACAGAAGCACCACTTTTAAGATTTACCATATTTTCGTTTTTCAGTCAAATGGCCTTTTGAATGGGAGTGATAGGGGCACTTTTATGCTAGCCTCAAAATAGCTGTTTTTAAAACACTAAGAAGGCTCGACACAACATGAAACTATGCTCCAAGTATCACCAGGGGCTCTACACCTTAACAAAAGCATTGACAACATTGTTTGTGTACCCAGAGTTTACTAAAAAGAGAGGTTTTGAACAACTCACCGTAGCTCTTGTTGTTTCCAGCCGCAGCCATTTTATCAGTAAAAAACAATCGATTTCCGAATGCAACCTAACAGGGAGGAGAGTAAAGACGGAAAGCTCCTATTCCATGTAAATGCTGTTCCATGTAAATGCACAGATAAGTCGTTGTTTTGTCGTTATTGAAAAACAATATTGACCTTGTAGTTGAAAAAGGAGCCTCATATGGAGTCTGTTCATTCGCATTCGGATATTGACTCGTTTTGACTGCCGAGGTAGTAGTGGCCCGAAACAACAGCTGCGGTGAGTTGCTCAAAAACGTTCTTTTTAGTAAATCTGTGTACACAAAGAATGTTGTCAATGCTTTTGTTAAGGTGTAGAGCTCCTGGTGATACTTGAAGCAAAGTTTCATGTTGTGTCGAGCCTACTTAGTATTTCGAAAATAGCTATTTTGAGACTAGCATGAGAGTGCCCCTATCACTCCCATTCAAAAGGCCATTTGACCCAAAAACGAGAATACGGTGAATCTTAAAAGTGGCAATTCGGTCCTAAATATGCTTTTAAACTAAAGTTTGATTCACGTACATTCACAAAAATACCCTAGAATGCATTTTGGCGAGAGTTATGCTTTAACAGAAAGGGAACTTGCAACTTAACTTGAATCAAACGTTCAAGGGAGATACTGCACAGCACATATTTTATCTCACACTGAATATCTTAACAAGGTGGGTATGTATGAGTTGACAAATGAGACAAGGGATAAAGTGACGAGTAACGCCAGTATTTTCCTGAAACACAACATATATAAATATACACTCAACATACACAGAAACACTACAAAGGCTTGATAGATCTGTGATAATTTAAAGTTGTCCTTTGAACCCTCCGAGCCCAAAGCTCATCATCACCAGCTTTTTATAATGCATGACTGGCCTTCCACTCTCCAGCCAGCCAGAGTAAACAGGCTCCATGTCACAGACTCACTCTGCAGCTCTCTTTCTCCCTCTCCCTTCCCTTTTCATCGTCTCCGCCTACTTTTACATGTTATTGCTCACCAAAATAAAAAACACTCAGAGCAATGACAGAATATTTTAGTCAGGATTCAGAGTTAGCCGCCCTCTGGCAGCTGCAAAATGTGACTGGCTTGATTAAAACTTAGAATAATAGCAGAATCTGATTTGTTCCTGACACCATTAAACAAACATAGCCCCAAATCCCAACGCTAAAGTCAAAAATAAACACTCCACTTACTCTCCTCAGAAGACAATAGCTAGAATGTTTTTTAATTACAGGCTATTCATTTCATCCAAGCTGGTTATAATTGTGTTTCAAGGACCTTATTCAACCTATAACAAGCTTCTACAGTCGTTGTCTAGAGCCACTGTTGGTGGGTCTTTTCTTTGGAGCACAATATGTGATGTGCTTTGTATTTCTGGGTTTGTTTTTGAGAAAGCAGAAGAAAAACTAGGCAGATAGCCTGAACAGCGACAGACACCACACTGGAGGAGAAAGAAAGAAAAAAAGAGTGCCACACCACAGAAAATAACAAAAACCACATAACACTCATAACAAATCAAAGAATAAAGACTGCCAACGTACGCAGAAGGAGCTGCCACAGTGAGTGGTTGGAAGAAGAGCTGCAGGCGACAGCAAGGTAACCAACTTTACGTTTTTTTTGGCCGCACAGTGAACAGATACACCACTTGCTTTTCTTCTGGAAGCAAAGTAGATCTAAAGTATTAAACTTGCTGTTACCATTTGTGTATTAGAGCGCAGCCATTTCAGTTGGCTGCTTGCAGGGACCCAGCTGTGTCCATTTCAATAGCTCAGTCCACAGACAGGCGGGCCGGCCTGCCATTGACACAGAGGTATTTAGGTAATTCTGCACAGAGAGAGGCATATGTCATGCATGGTTTGAAGTCAAGCTGCTGAACGAGCGCCGTGGCCTGCGCCCCGATTCACAGCCGAGGGTGTTGTGCCTGGTTAACCTTGTTTTTACACACACACACACACACACACACACACACACAGTATCACCACTGGCAGTGGGCATGAGCCTCTGCATGCCGTCTGTTAGCACCAGCCATTTGGGTCTCTTTTTAAGTAGTTTTGTTTTCTCTGCTGGAAGATCACAGACACTAAAGTAATAGCTTTGAGACTCCGAGGCCCCGATCTAAAGTGCTTCAAGGAAATGTTTGGACAAAGAACAACAAATAAATAAGCAGTCTAAAAAATGCCTGTTTGTTCAATTTCTGCTGTCTTTACTCTGGGAGAAGCAAGGGCCTTGTGATGGGATATAAAAGACCTGTTGATGTGGTGCAAATAGTGTAGCAAAGGCACTACCAATTAAAGGATCCATTGTGGCTCACAAATGGGTGCCAACAAGCTATCCCAGTAAAAATCACATTGCAAGAAAAGGATCAAGCTTGCAGTCTGTTTGCTCATTCTCTTCATATGTCTCGCCATCTCAATCAGCATTTTTATTTCTATCTCCTCGATTAGGTTCCCAATCCCCTTTTTAAATGATCCAAATCATCCTACCCTTTTCACTTTTGCTCCCTTTTGTGTTTAGGCAAAAACAGAACTTTCTAAATTTCCCAGGAATGAAAGATTGTTTTTTGTCTTCCCCTTTTTACACAAACCCAAATCTCTATGTGCATTATTTCTCCCTCACTCCAATGACCGTGTGTGTGTGTGTGTGTGTGTGTGTGTGTGTGTGTGTGTGTGTGTGTGTGTGTGCATGTTGCTCAGTGTACAGGGAGGGAGCAGCTGGAGCATCTGCAGTCGTCTCTGACAGCAGCACGGCATATGGCAGAGCCCTGTGAAGGATGGGTGCTGTCACCCGGCAAAGTGCTTACCCACCGACAGGAGAGGCAAGCCGCACTAACACCATGAGGATGAGGAGGAAACAGCTGAACATCAGCACCCCACTCATTTATTCTCTCACCGCCACCTCGCCCAAGGAGGGAGGCACTGGAGAAGCCTTAAAGAAAAGACCATCGACCAGCTAGCGGTGGCCAAGACGGCGGTAGAAAATGCAATTAAGTAAATCGCATCAAAGCTCGGCTATTTGCAGAAGATTAACCATTCACGAGGAAAACTTTGTCTTCCAGTTTACACATGCTGGCGCTGATCCTCACATATGCATTCATCACCCTTTTGTGTGTCACAGAGGGGAGCATAAGCCTGGTTACCATATGCTACATTAATAGGCACAGCTTTTTGCCTCTTATTATGCCTCACATGTTAAAATTACCACTGTGAACGAATAAGGAGGTACTTTTCCTCCCGAAAGTAAATTTCCAGCTTCGGTGTTAAAGACACAGTGAAATGAACCTGTGTCCCTGCGTCATCTCTTGGTATATGCTAAATATATGTCTTTTTTACAATATTTTTTGCATCAAAATCCATCTTTTTTTTCCTCATGCTGTAAATCGTCACAATATTTTTGATGACTGGATTTCAGTTGCAAAAGACATTTCCAAAGAATGTAGTTTAGGTCTGTTTTACTCATTCCTCCTTATCTCACAACAGCTCCATATCATGTACTACGTGCTCAGCCACGCCCACTTTTGAGTGATGTCATCACATGTGAAGGATCTGACTTAAATCAAAAAAACTTAAACCAGATTATTTTCTAAGAAAATGTAATTTTTCAATGATTTTTCCAGCCGCAACGTGTGTGTATCCACCTTCTGATTTACTAAGACAGCAGCTCATTACACAGTCAGCTCCTGGACTGAACTTGGAAGTGAACCTCCAAGATGACCTGTGCTAAGGAGAGCTAATGAGTGCAGTTCATAGGTGGGATTTCTATGAGATCACTGAGATCTGAAAACAAATAATAACACACCAATAACAATATTTACTCTGGTCAACTACACCAGAGGAAAAACTGTTGCTATTATTATTTCTCGTAAAATTATATTATGATCTTATGCATATGTATAAGATGTACAAGATAAGATTGGGCATATATGTAGAGAGAGAGACAGACGGAGCAGATGAAGGTGGAGATAGTGTTGATATGGATGTTAATACAGTTAAAGTACTAATACCACTCTGTCAAAATACTCTGTTACAAGTAAAAGTCCTGTATTGAAAATGTTACTTAAGTAAAAGTATGTAAGTATCATCAAATGTACTTAAAGTACTAAAAATAAAAGTACTCAATGCAGAAACATTTTAGGAAGTGAAAACTATCAACAACAGTTCTGTCAACCAACTAAGTGTTTAATCGGCTAATCATTTCAGCTGAATTTGTAGGCTTATATATTGTTGGATAATTTAATTTACAATAAAACATTTTATTTGATAAACTACATGTGTTTTGTGTGCAAAAATCTTAATTTGTAAAGTAACTAGTAACTAAATCTATCAGATGAGTGTAGTGGAGTAAAAAGTACAATATTTCTCTCTGAAATGTAGTGGAGTAGAAGTAGAAAGTGGCATGAAAGAAAAGACTAGTAAAGTACAAGTACCTCAACATTTGTACTTAAGTATAGTACTTGAGTAAATTTACTTAGTTGCATTCCATCACAGTAATCAGATTTTGTGTCCATTAATGAAAGTCTAATTGCTTTCTTGTAGTTTCTAATAATCACTTTTTAGTTATTTACGAGCCTTTATTTAATGCACATTTCTTTTCCCATATACAATCCTTCCTTGTGGGTCTTATAAATCCCATCAGTGGCGTGTTCACGCCTCCCTTTCAAGGCAGAAACATTTCAGTAATAAATAGCGTGATCTCAGCAAATCCCACAGAATACATAATCATCTTCTGTTAACATGTACCTCTTATGATTTGTGTGATCCTCCCTTAAATTCATATGCAATGAGTAGAGAGGCCTACCTTTCAGACACTTGCACAAATTACATGCAAACTGCGGCACCAGCCTGGTGCGTCCGATTGACAAATACAGCATGTGTTTAGGGCCGAATGCATCACATTTAAAAGCTTTTGTAAATCTGGCCCTCTGTCTTTCCCTTTGTCGCACTTCACAGCGATGTTTAAAAAAGCTGATAAAGAAATCACCTACCCTCTCTCAATTAATTTATGTGTAAATCAGACAAATACACATATACATAGTTCTCAAGTTTGCAACTTGAATGAAAGGACAGTAAAATCAATCCAATTTATTATATAAAAGGCTAAAATCAGTCCATACTGGCAACACATACAATATTTAAAAAACCAAAAAAAACAAAGCACATCTAGGATCTGACAGATATGTGACCCAAAACAGGTGATAGTGATGCACAGGTGGGCAATCCATGTCCACAAAAAATATCATTGGATAAAGCAGTATGTAACAGTATGTTGTGTCTGGGTGGTGGACAACCGACTGTGGAGGACGAAGACCGTCTCCTCTGTGAAATAAACCAAATGTGTCCGGCAGCATGTAACTCTCCAGTCTTACTTCTGGCTGACTAAAGGTGGACCGGTGTTCCTCCACTTTCCAGCAGCTAATTTAACATGACTGACAGATAAGTTTCACCATAAACTTCTCCCTTCCAAAACAACCCCTTCTTTTCCCTTAAGTCAGTCAAAACAGACTTCCACAGTATTAATCCTTACTGTGTCAGTCAACACGACTCTGCCTGCAGGCAAATCACGACAGCCCAAAGTTGTCGAAATTGTCCGGGAGCATTGGAAACCACAAGTGTGTGTAAGACTCTCAGAGCATCTGCATTATCTATAGCATGAACAGCTAGATAGCAATGGCCTGACCGTAGAGCAAGAGGTTACCTGCCACGCTGACATGGAGAGATAGGGAGAGGTAAAGAGAAAGAGGATTTAACCTCTTTTACCTCTGCGTATCATTAGAGGAATAGGAAAAAACATCTTGTCTCATCCACATGAAAACATTCTCTCTGAAACTAAATCTAAACCATCCTTTATCATCTTTTATTTTTCCTCTGTGTCTGTTCTTCACCCCCGTTGGCTCGGTGCCCACTTTTCCTAAGAAGTCCTTTCCTTCAGTCTCTTCTCCCTGTGCCTCCTTCCCCTCCTCCTTTATCTCTGGCTGTCCCTCGTGCTCTCTTTTGACAGCCAACGCAGCACCTTTAATGGGAGCTATCTCCTCATTAAATACCTGCAGGTGTCTGCAGCGTTTTGGCAGGGACGGAGAGACACAGAGAGATGGAGACAAAGAGGGGGACAGAAAGTGAGAGAACAGCAGCTAGTGTTGTTCAGGCCCTCTCCAACATGACATATAGTCAGATTCCCCGTGCTGAATTTGAATTTCTAATGTCTTCGGAGACAAATGAACCGTGCACAGGGACCAAGGGTCAGAAGGAGAGGTTGTACCAATAGTCACCCCCAACAGTGATCTGGCCTCTCCTTAAAGCCTTTTCGCCTTTTTGACACTCTACTACAGCGAATAAAAGAGGAAGAAATGGTGATGAAGGATGAAGGAGGGCAAAGAGGGAAGAAGGGAAAGTACGGAGTCTGAGCAGAGTGAGGAGACGAGGGACACAAGGGATAGGTGAAGGTAGAGTGGAGGGGGGGGGTAAGAAACTGTGATGCTCAAAGTGGGAGGCAGACAGAGATGAAAGGAAAAGGCAAAAGAGGAGGATGAGATTGCGTTTGAATGAGAGATAAGATGGAGAGGAAAAAGAGAAAGTGGAGGGGATGAGAGAGGGAGAGAGCTGGGCTCTGGGGCGATGGGGCTCTCTCAGATGCAGGACGAGACCATCTGGACGAAAAGCGGAGCCAGGTCTCTGACGTTAAACACTGGGCTTTACTTTCACATGGAAAAGGCCAAGAAGAGACTCAAACACCCATTCTGCATTTTCTTACCACCATCGACCTAAAACCCAAATCCGCCAAACCTCCTGCCCACGTGGTGGTGGAACACACTAGACCATACTATTGGCAAGCTCATCGTTTACTGCACACATCATCCCACTTACTTATCTATAACACACACACACACACACACACACACACACACACACACACACACACACACACACACATTTTAGAATTGATATTAAAATACTGCTGCTTGTCTATATTTTAAGTCTCCATCTTGCTGAACTCTGCAGACCTCTCAGGTCATCTGGGACTGTTTTGCTGAATGTTTTCTGAGTTTTAAAAATGGTAAAGCTTAAGTGATTATGCAACACACAGTTGGAGAAAACTTCCATAGTACCTAAGACTACTTTCAAATAAAAAAAAAATTTAAAAAAAAAAGAATACAGAAAATGTTCTCTGCCTTACTTTATTTATCTGCTTTCTCATTCTCATTTAATCTTTTTCTATTGTACACAGTTTTGATATTAACCACATTGTTTTTTCATTGTGTATAAAATGTGTTCTATAAATCAGGTTTGCCTTGTCTTGCTTGTTCATCAGCAGAGCTGGCTAATTACCACACAGTACAACAGACATCTACGGGGGAGGAAGTGGCCACAGAAGACTTGAACCAGCAACCCCACCTCCTCCCCTTCAGGAGAGTGGATGCATTCAGTGAGAGAGGACTCTCCAGCTCATTCTCTCCAGAAAACAGTCTCATCCTCAGAATTACGTCCCAACGAGACACGCCTTCACAAACGCACACAATATATGCATAAGATACCACACAAACACACAACTCTTCCCTTCATCCCCACATGGCTCTGGAGAAGCAGCACTGCCCCTCCTACCCCTCTGTCAATAAGCCCAGTTTGGAAACACTTTAAACAGACTTGCACATTGCTCCGCTACAAAAAGGGAAAACTTCAAGACATGCTCTCCTCCATACCCTCAGGGTTAATTAGAATTGTTTTAAACAGCCACTGCCATGCTTTTTAAACATTTATGGACGCATGCATTACAACTAAGGCATTAACATATCCAGAAAGTTTAACCTCTTCTCTACTCCCTGGCTCCATTTTGAGGAGGAGAGGGGAACGAGAGAGAGGACAGTTGACCTCTGCTGCCCCCTGTGTTGCAGCTGAAAAACAACAAGGGAATGTTCAATGAGCAACAGCCAGCTTTGGATCAGAGGAATCGGAGCCAAGTCCCCACGCCGGCTGAATGACAATCAGCTTATATGTTAGTGATGGAAGAGAGATCTAAACCCAGAGGCTATGTACTACCAATAAAAACATACTGTGCATTATTCACTAACAGGGACATACAATGAGCTGTAGTGTTGAATAAAAAGATGAGACAGGAATTACAGTTGTGATCACTCTGAGGCAAAAGCACCAATACAAACACTACATTTAGATATTTTAACAGTATTCATTATTTTTTAGATTATATTAAAATTATATATTCAGGTAAAATACAAGTAGTTCTACTAATGTACAGAGAATTCAGCATCAGTATGATCCAACGTCCATATTTTGGTTTTAAAAGTCTGTGTTTGTCTACTGTTATGAATGTTGAAATGTGAATAATAATTTTGATCTAGTAATATAATCAGGATTATCATTTTTGAATGTGCAGCCTGTACTATGAATTTCTTTGGCAAAGATTTAGAGCTTAAAAAGGAAGACAGTGTGAACCTTGTGTAGCAAATAACCTGAGTTGAGATGAACTGTCTCAACCCTTACCTCACAGAAAAGCATTAATTTGTCATCGGGCAGCAGACCGTTGGCCTCGTCCAGCAGGAAGTCCCTCCTTATGAACTTTTTGAAACCCCAGTCCTTCCCCTGGACAAAACGTTACGCTCTCTGGAAGAAAAAAAACACAGACAAACAAAGAGAAACAAGATTATTTGGAGACTTTCACAACGGGATTAAGCTCTGCCTGTGTGAATGCGTGTGTGCGAAAGAGAAAGTTTGCTATGAGTCATGGCCATAAGCAGCAAAGAAACAATGGCGAAAGAGCCTGGGTGCAGGAAGTATTGCCTGCAGGGAGCTTTTAACACTACAGAAGAAAACAGAACCTCTCTTTCTCTCTCCCTCATTCACTCTCTGTATCATCTCGCCGCCACATAAAGACTAGTGGTAAACATGAGAAAGAACTGCTGTGCCTCTTTGGCCAAGAAGTGAGGAATTGCAGGGATCAAAGCAGTCCAATTATCATGTGTTTATGGAGTGCCAATTATCTCTGACAGTGGTAGGAAGGATTCTGCAACACTCAGTAGCACTACAAAGACAAAGGAAAGGTGCGGGAGTTCTTGTGTGTACACTATTCACAGTGTGTAGGCGGTCACAGCTATCTATCGTCACCTAAACAGTCACAAATGTTCAAATACACGGTCAAAAGACTCTATGGACTATGACTGCTGCAGAGATCACAGCAAATTAAAGCTAATTGCTGATAGAAAGAAAGCAAGGCACTAACACATAAATTCTGCAAGTAACTGGAGCTCTGTTGGCGGGATGTAACACCATTCTTTTGAGAAATTACATAATTCGCCATTTTGTTAATGACTCGAAAATGCTTCCTTGGGCACTGCTCTGGGATTTCTGAATGGGTTCAGCCGAGACAAGCTTCAGGCCCTTTCTGTGTATGGAGACATCTTTGTCCATTTCTATCAGGGTAGACATGCCTCACCACACGATGAAGGTAATAACTTAAGACTGTGTATGTCTGTTATTATGTATCATATAAAGGCTTGAAAGGCATCAAACGATAAAGGAAAACCACTAGAAAACCAATTAAAGTATTTCATTTCTTTGGTAGATGCCATCAATACGCCCTACATATTATGTCAGCATGCATCTGGATGATTGGATTGTGTTGAGAAAGAGCAGAAACAGCATCCAGGAGCAAATTGACTAAAACACACACTCAAGATCCAATCAGTAAAATTACCAGAAGAGGTTGTCCGATGCTCATTAGGCCATACTGACAAAGGGCCCTATCTTGCACCCGGCGCAGCACAGCGCAAAGCACGACGCAAGTGTCTTTGCTAGTTTAAGACCGACGCAGTTGTCAATTTCCCGTCCTACGCCCACGTCGTTTAAATAGCAAATGCACCTGGGCGTGCTGGTCTTACAGGTTGGTGTGTTCAGGTGAATTATTGGCATATTTCTATCTTGAGGCAGCGGGAAGTGATGGCGCCGTTGACCAACAAAAACCTGGTCTAAAGTCAATAGTGCAGCATTTCATTGTTATTTTAACAGCAAATTAGTAAGATGTGCCTATGTTCGTGTACAGCGCGTGCACACTATGCTTGTTACACACACAGGGAAGCGCAGCAGTACACAAACATGCAAAAGATTACAAATAACAAAAGATTACAAATAAAAAAAGATTACGGTGCAAATCCACCATCATAATAGCAATGCGCCAAGGTACAAACGTGCCTGGCTTTGAAAGGGAATGGGAGATGACACTCTGATTGGTTTATTGCATGTTACCCCCTAAACACACCTATGAAGACACTAAGTACAACTGTTTTGAACCATGCGCACGGACCCTTTTTTCCCCTGTCAAACTAGCAAAAGTGGATTTGGACACGTCTTAAATGCACCTGCGCCATGCGCTTCACGCTGTGCTAGGGCTGGGCGATATATCGATATAAAAAATATATCGATATATTTTTAAATGAGATATGGAATTAGACCATATCGCATATATCGATATAGTTCAAATGTGATCCTTGCTCCCATAGATATATACACAGATGTCGCCTTGAGGTTCTAAACATACGTCAAAACCGCCGCCATCTTGGAACAGGGGTCCGAAGCATTCAGATCAACGCTAAAGATGCCGGACTTTTGTACTGCTTAATTATGTTCGATAGAGGAAATGAAAAGAACAAACCGCAATGAATAACATTTAACAGGTGACAATGTGTTTTATGATTATGTATGCCGCCTTCGACCAGCAACCTGAGCTCCGGCGGCAGCGGGAGGCAGAGAGCTCCGTGGCCGGCCGCAGCGTCTCTTCCCCCGGGAAAAACACAGCTTTGCCTCGCTGCTGCGCCGGTCCCCGCTGATCCAAATCGGACCAGCCAAAGACAGAGTGGTGATCGGTAGGATCTTACACGTAGTCCAGGACGACCTGTATGTCGATATCGGGCGGAAAGTTCCACTAAGTTTGCGGCGGCAGGCGGACGGAGAGAAGCTACAGCGGGGCAGCAGAGACCGTCTGCAGCTGCAGGATCTGGAGCTCAGTGCCCGTTAAAATGACACGTAACGATAAATACATACAGAAATAAATAGTGGAGGAATGAGCCTGGACATTTCAGTCTGTTTTAAACTTCACCTTGAAGCAGAAACTCTTAGTTCAGAAGGGTGAAGTTTCCGTTTGGACTCAGATCTGTGAACCGATCATAATAAATATTCTTTGTATTAACACATTAATTAGTTTCTTTGTTTTGTAGTCGATAGTTCATCTTTTAGTTTACTTAAGTGGAAGCAGTATCAAGTGGAAGAATGGGACTATAAACCTAGGCTTACAGGCATGAGGCATTACATTTTGAACAAAGTAGATTATATTAATATCAAAAGCTTAATTGACCTTTGGAACGAATCACAAATATGGAGCTTTGATTTCAAAAAAGGTACTCCTGTTATACAGTATTTAGGTTTACATTTTATTGTTATTTGAACAGCTGAGCATTTAATCATGAACCAGGTGAAGAAACCGGTTTATTATTTATTTGATTTTGCAACTGTTTCTATGAAACTACTTGTGACATGTCATATTTGATTTTGGCTTTGACTGAACATTTGCTCTCACTTTGCGGAAAAAATATCGGGATATATATCGTATATTGATATTCAGCCAAAATATATCGGGATATGACTTTTGGTCCATATCGCCCAGCCCTACGCTGTGCGCTTAGATCGTTAAAATAGGGCCCAAAGTGTAATAGTGATGTGTGTCCCCAGTCTACATAGAGTATATCAACTCCATGTATGTAAATGAACATTTGTGCATGAATCAAATCAGATAGCATACTTAAAACCCAACAGGGAGCTCCTAGTAAGTGCTCCCATGTATTAAGAGGGTAGTGTGCCTAGCAGGCTGGGATTTGCAAGACACATCAGATTTCAACATGTACTGTACATGAGGATTATTTTAATGTAATTGTTATCATATCCCCAAAGACATGAAATGTACAACTATTTGAGATTTAAAAATTAAAAAAAGAGAACAATGTGCAACTAAAAGAAAAGCGTCAAAATGAAATCAACCGTACAGAACCTGTGCCTGCTTGAGTGATATGAATGCTCACCAAAAGACACTACACTTTTCAAGGCCGCTGGTTTAGCATTTATGACATTTAAGACTTCAGTGGGACATAAGGAAACAACCTATATTCATCCACAATCTAGATTCAACTCATGATTTAACGCCAGATGATGAAAAATTATAAAAACAAACCTTGAGTCAGCTTTAGACCCGGTTAAAAGGGCACAAAGTAGTGAAAGACTCCTGTTAAAAGTCGACTCAAACAGGCTACAGTATAAACTGCACAGTTACCACATACCAAGAGGTCATCACCTCTCGCGTTCATACATCTGCAGTGTGTGCAGAGTCAGACTACATGTGTTTAGCCCCAGCAGTTCAAACAGATTTCTCTTTAGGCTGCTCGTGCGTAGAGATCTTAACAGGAGATCTGCTGACAGATCACAGTGGGAAGCACTAAGATGAAGTGTCAATGCTGCTGTAAGATCCTGTGTCAAATCCCTCTGTTTGGATCTGAGGGAGCAGGCAGCCTAAGAGGGGATTGGTGGAGGAGTGCAGTGCATATGCAGTTATTCCCACCACTGCTCATGCAGGCGGTCCTTCACTGTAATCCCCTGCCCCCAGAGACTGTGTACGCAAAGACGCTGACAGAAATCACTATGCAAACACACGCACACACATGCATAAGCATGTATTCAAGCACAAAAATTACAAATCCTTGCATTCTGCTTTTTCAGAGCACTCTACTTTATTCATCGTTCTGCCACTGAGTCTAACAGAGGGATTCTGTCAGTGATTCAAAAAAAGACTGAGTTTTATAGACCAAAGATTTCTCAACCAAAGCTGAGCAGGTTTGAAAAGGGAGTCAAACTTCTGTGGCCTCGGCACACTGTACTGTTTGTGGCTGGGTAAACACAAAGTCATAGACAGTAGTACCTAGATCCCTCCCAAGGGTCTGAAGAAAGTCTTTCTCTGCTGACTTTCAGCCACTCTTTGATGTCCTTTAAACATGTTTGATAAGCCCTAGCATGTGAGACCCAGATGAAGTCCCAAGGCACATAGTCTCCCTGTGAAGTTGTGTTATTTGGGTATGAAACAAGATGAGCAGTGATGAGTGGGGATTTCCCCAGTGGCAGCATCTAAAACTAAACTTGGGTGTGAGGAGAGAGGTTGGCAGAAGAGTGAGACGGTGGGGAAAGCAAGCCAAGAGGAAGAGGTGAGGAGAGGTGAGAGGGAGTGCCGAAAGAAGCTTCAGCAGACTAGAGCAAAGGGAGGGAGAGGTGTGACTTCTTCAGTGCTTACCCGGGACAGTGGGGTGCCTGTGTGTATGTGTGAATGTGCACATGCATACAGGCTCTGATGATGAGGGTGTGTGTGTGTGTGTGTTAGTGTTAATCTCGTCAGACGAGACAAGACTAAATATGTTTGTCAATGACCTTTTTTTCCATGACTAAGACGAGAAAATGATGAGACTGCGCCAATGTCCAAAAACGCTGACTAAGACTAAATTAATGTCCATTATTGTTGACGAAAAAAGACGAGACTAAAATGTTTTGCATAAAATAAAAACTAAGATCAAATCTCTCTTCACTTTCGTCTACAATCGCCTCTACTTTTTCATCATGAGATAGAATATTCAGCTGTTACTAGGGTTGGGTACCGAGACCTGGTGCTACGGCACCGACAGGTGCCTTAACGACCGCTATCTACCGGACCGAACAGCAACGTGGATTTTGGTGCCACTTAAATGCCTGCGCTTCTCTCTGATGCTCATTAACGGATGTTAGAGTCAACCGAAACATCGCTGCACGGGACGCTAGTTAACACTACACTTGGCGGCAGGTAACGTTAGCCTACCGTTAGCTAGCAGCTGGAGTAAACACGGTTACAATGCGGACAGCTAAACGGTGTAAAAGTGTGTCTGTATTTCATTGGAGAGGATTCCAACAACAGTCTATAGGTGCCATTGTCTGAAAAACAACATAGATGTTGCGTTCACTTGAAATACAGCCTCGTCAGCTTTGCGCTGCATTCAAAGTTGTTGTAAAATACCTTTTTCCCATCCAGTGGTTGTTTTTGTAATTTAACAGGAATTTACTGGTGAAATAAGGAAGAGGCTCAATATTTATACAACATTATATGATTTATTTTTATATAACTATTTGACTGAAATGGTTATCAGAAATGTCAAAAATGATTTAAAAAAAAAGACAAAAATGTTTTGACTAAAACTAGACTAAAATGACAAGACTTTTACTCGACTAAAACTTATATCAAAAAAAGATATGTGAATGACTAAATATGACTGAAACTAACAAGGACATTTTGGCACAAGACTAAGACTAAATTAAAAATAGGTGACAAAATTAACACTAGTGTGTGTTTGTGTGTGTGTGTGTGTGTGTGTGTGTGTGTGTGTGTGTGTGTGTGTCTGTTTGTGTGTGTGTGTGTGTGTGTGTGTGTGTGTGTGTGTGTGTGTGTGCTCAGCTAATGCCATACTGCCATTTCTACTGGGGCATCAAAAAACCTGCACTGGCAGAGAATCAACCACAGGTCAGATCGCTGGAGCTCACTCTTTCAGTGAGCTGGCCGAGGCGGCGAGAGTACAAACACTCCAGAATTGCCAGAATACCAAAAAGAGCTGGACAGTGGTGGAGTGGGTCGGCCCAACTGAGATATCCAATGGGAAAAGTGTGAGTGATGAAAAAGTCTGGTATGACAGAAAAATTACCAAGCGTAGATACAGTAAAATATGTCAAAGTGTCAAAGCACGCTTGTGTGACATAAAGATTGTATGAAATCATTATTATGGAATTTGTGTGAAAAATCACAGCTACAATGTAGACATGTATAGGTTCCGCTCAGGAAAGGAGTTTTCACCACGCGATGCACTTTGATAGTTCCTCGGGCATTACAGAGTGAAGTTTCTCACCATGCCAAAAAAAGACTGAAGGTGATGGGGAAGGTGAGAAAAAACGAAGTCTGAGCTGCAGACAGAGAGAAGACGAGGAAAGCGGGAGCGATGCCATGTTGTTTAAGTGAGCAGGGCATCCATATTCAGGCGGAGGGCTCAGGGGCACAGTTGGCACACAGAACGAGAAGGTCGCCAGAAGACGAGCTGGCATGTAGAAAAATAACAGCCGCCACAGCAGCCAGAGTCAACATCTCTCTTCCTGTCTGTCACTCTTCTGGCCTTTTCTTTCAAAGCAAAACTCCTTACTTTAACAGCTACTTACAATCACTAACAGACCACGTTCGCATCCATTTCCCAATCTCTCAAAACATATTGATGTGAAAGGGCAATTAGCATAGCAATTGGCTGACAACCCTATTCAAGTGTGTATTTATCTCACTCTAGTAACAGAGTTTAAAAATATAATATAAAACTTTATTTCCACTACACACTGATTCACATTGCATAAAGCAGACAGACACACTTATAAACATGACACACAGTCTTTCCGAGAAGAAAATCTTATCTCTATTGAAGATTGAGCTCTGTAAACTAGTGTCAACACAAACATGTCTATTGACATTCTTTCTACCGACGTCAATACCATCTGATTATGTAAAGACTGACCAATAGCTTCTGCTCTATTAGCCGCGCTCCACTCACCCACTTAGCCTTTGGCTACAAAACAACAAAACCATTGTCTGTAGGGAGGACTTAACAAGGAGACTATTTGAATACAAAACAGCTTGCGGCAGAGGATGAGAACTTTCCATCTCTCCTCTCCGAGCTGTCAGAACAGGAGTCTGCAGGGGGGCAGATGTTTTCTCTGGCAAGAGGAGGAGGATGGGTGGGGGGGGGGGGGGAGGGGGGGGGGGGGGTGTCAAGAGACAAGTTAAAACCCACCCAACAGCCTCAGAGGAGAGAACCAGCACATTAAGCCAGGGAGAGAAATTGTGTGGCCAAGCCAAGAGTAAGGGAGTACGGTGTGAGGAAGGGGGGTGGCGGGCTACCTCTGCTGCCTGAATCTATCTCCATTAGCAAGTGGGAACCATCAGAGGATCCAGACACACACTCTAGTGGCGGGCTCAAGGGCTGCTGATGCAGATATGGCGTTTCATCAAATATTGTCAAGCTTTTCAGTCAAAATCTGCCATCACTGTACAGCCTTCAAATCTTTGGACTGTTTTTATACCTCCTCCTTAAGGTACTGCAGGGATGCTTTAATTCTCAATATGCACGCACCAGTCAACACCATTTTAAATTGATACCCGCTCAGAGGCTGGGTAATATTTAACAATGAGTTTTTGGCCAATGCTTTTGCATTAGTGACAGAGCTTATGAGAGAGTCTGCCTCAAAAGACAAAAATTCAAACTGACATGTCAAGCACAGACTTCAGCTCCTCAGAAGTTCAGCTCAGCACTAAGAGTTTCCATCGTCGGATATTGACATTTGCCTTCTATATCAATGTTAATCTGCTTTATTTCGCTGTGTCTGTTGTTGTTTTTTTCTTCAGACATGTGCAAGTAGGCGGGGGGCGGAGAGAGAAAAAAATACTCGGTAGTCGAAATCGAAAGCTCATTTAGATTAATTTTGGATTTAAAATCAAAATTTTGACACCCCTACTGATTATCCACTTATTCCTCTACCTATCTATTCCTATTTAAAGTACTCGTAAAGAATTTGAGCTGATATGCATTGTACAGAATCAGAAATTGTCCTCACAGGGACAAAGTGTATAAGCAGACCAAGCAGTGACCTGCCACATATACAGTCCACAGCCACCCAGCTTTCCTAATTAAGGCACTTTGTTTTTATTTGGCCTTTTTTTGCTAGAGGCCTGGATTAAATTGGATTCTAAATGATCCAGAACTGATAAAGCAATCTTTATTGCCATATTCTTAGACAGAATGTTCACTAAACTGTCACAAATATGCTGGCAGTTGGGTAATTTTCCTTTGTGACAGGGGGAGCGACGTGGAGGGCCCAGGTCTCCCCAGGGGGATTGAGGGAAGATTGGAGGAGGGCATATGGCAAGAATGGGATGGGGTGTGCACCATAGAGCACACCATTTATAGGCGAAAGCCCCTTGAGACACAAAAAAGAAAGGAGTAGAGAAAAATGAGATCCTCTTCATTTCACTCGGTATTCCCCATATTCAGGCTTTTCTGGGGTCATTTAACAGAGCAGTGCTCACGAAATGGCCATGCAGTGAAGTCACAAACCTCAAAGGTCTGTTTATTACTCATACCTTAGGCAGATCCTCTCCACAACACCACATAGACACCAGCATGCAGTATAATAGCCAGGAGAGAAAACTTTAAGGACAATAGCTGCAGTAAAGTTCAGTTTTTGCTGAAGTTGTCGCTGAGAGTTAACATGTGGTACTGCAACATTACAGGGCAGAAGTGGAATAAAAAAAGGATAAAAGAGAAAAGAAAGTGATATTGTGCATGTGAAAGAGAGGAGAGAGAGGTCTAAGTGAGCAAATGAGGGACCGAAAGTACACACAAGGAGGTGGGGGGTGTCAAGTTCACATGGGGGAATGTTTCTCAGCAGGAAAAATGATTTCCCTTTCTACACAACCTGCACCGCAGGGGGTTGTACACCGTTTCACTGCATACGCCTCCAATTCAAACACACTTCCGCCTCCCACCTCTTCTCTTCCTACCTCCCACCCGCCCCATCTTCCTTCCTCCACGCTTCCTGTACAGTATGCTGCAGGGCAATGGGAGGCAGCCAGAAAGCCTGATAACCAGGAAGCGGTCACATCTGGCCCTCACTAATTCAATTCCACACAAGTTTGCTTTTCCTCTCCATAACATAACCTAATTAAAAAAAAGCAGGAATTGGAGGCACATTCATTTCCAATTCATCAACGGGGAGAGAGGCGGACGAAGATTTCTCAAAAGGTTGGGTCTTTTTTAATTAAAATCAAAATTGCCCCACGCTACTTTGAATTATATATTTACTAGAAATGAATCCAACCGGCAGTGATTACACAAGCCCATATGGCTATCAATACCTCACATTATTAGACACACTTGGAGTATTAGACACACTCCGCACCTTCTGCATTTACAAATTTCAGCGCCCCAAAGACACAGGTGTGACAGGAGTTTTTAATTTTGAGCTTTTCAAACTTTGAGATATCCTCTGTTTTCTGCTGAGCATAGACTTCTATGCTAGATGGACCAAAACAAGTTTTTCAGTTATTAACTCCAACTTCTTTCCAATGACAAGTTAAGAAAATTAGAAGTGGTGAAAATGAGGACTTGTGTTCCAGAGTGCAGTTAATATCAGTTGTTTTTAGTCACACTTACCCATAGCTTTGGTCTCTTCTCCCTTGGCATCGAGGATAGAAAGCTTCAAATGGGCGCGCACTTCACTTTTTGGACAGCTAACTAAGAGCAAGTAAAGTGACAGATAGTCTTTACTCTCCTCATCCGGACCTTTAGGGTTCACACGCAAACACCTGGAGGTAGGAAAATAAAGAAACATACTGATCAGATAGATAAAGCTAAAAGCTAAAGCAATGCGTCGATTCCGACGTATTTTGTATGCAACAGTAATATTATTCTATCAGTAATGGCACTCTGGCTATTATAATGTATTTCAGATGTTATTATTCTGTAAAGACAGTTGCAAATGCTCATCCTTGGTTTCACAGTCAAATCTATTGATTTCATCCACAACCCTTCACTTGTGCCAAAGTGATGGTTTAATGGTATTGATTTTGCAATACATGCTACTGTTTATAGCATGAAACTGACCCCCCTCTACTTCTCACTAAGGACGCAGCTTTCTAGATAACCTTCCTGAATGAAGGGAGAGATTCCTAAATATGTAG
Organism: Perca flavescens; assembly: GCF_004354835.1. NCBI lineage: Eukaryota > Metazoa > Chordata > Actinopteri > Perciformes > Percidae > Perca > Perca flavescens. Next base: position 20,047,855 of record NC_041345.1, read on the forward strand.
ATCCGATGTTCCAGTTTCTTTCGAAACAGAAATATGTCAGGCACATGAACAATATATTTTACCCAGGGCATTCAAAAGGATTGCTGTGTTGAGTACACTGATGCTACGGTGAGTCATAGTATTTTTATGCTTACATAGAGCAGCTTCACAAAAGAATCCCTGTGCATTTGCATTAGGTATTGTTTGTTGCTCAGGCTGTTATATAGTTTTAGAACAGTAACATGAAAGCCATTACCATGTGGAAACGTCAGGCATGTGGATTGTTCTGCTAAGCCATTTGACACATCTCACACTTGCAATACAGTTAAAATCTTTAGCTGCTGGAGGAAAATCAATATCTATACATATATATTTTGTAATGTATTAATTTAGTAGCCAATTGCCCAATAACTAATACTCGCCTAATCAAATGACCAATATTGAAAAACTATTGGAAGATAAAAGAAAAATGGCAGTGACTGAACATTGAAGATTTTTCATACTAATAATATATTCTTGGCAACTTCTTGAATTCATCAGAATATAAGTCTTTTTATTATAGTTTCAATTTGTGCTCTCTTGCTGTAATACCTAAAGATGTGGGGCTGACCTGCAGTGCACTCTAGATCTCATTTCTCTAACAGGAATCGATGAGCGAATCGGAAAAACAAGCATTAATGCTGCTGACAGTGATGTACTGTATGATCCGGAGGGCTAGAAAAGAACAGTAACAATTGTTCACTCAGATAAGATGAAAAGCAGGTAAACCGTCTTGGTTGGGCACTTAGAGGAGGAAGGGACTAATGGTATAATGTCCAAAAACAACTTATGTGTTGATGTGGTATTTGAAGAAAAGCCCATTTTTTTCCTCTGAAATTCTGCAACCTATTTATTTCGAATTAATGCAGGTAACTTAACAATCCCAGACCCATTTAAATTCACTGTACAGTATCAAAGTATTGCATGTGTATCTTGTATCTGTATCGCTAGGCTACTGTAATGTAACCTAGTACATTTATTATTATTTATACAATTATTCTATTGACTATTTTTACCATGTTTTATTGTCTATGCACATTGTAAAGCACTTTGTGACCTTGTCTGTGAAAGCGCTGTATAAATTAAATTTACTTACTTACTTAATAAATACAGCAAAGCTGATTATGTGGATCTAATTTGTTGTCATAAGCAGATGTTCATATTAATCTTATCAACCCCATCAGTCAACGGGAAAAAGAAAGGCTGCTTTATCCCAGCCACTTTGTCCAGTTCCTTCAGGGGGATCCTGGGGCTTTCCCAGACCAGGTTTGATTAGTAATCGCCCCAGCATGTTCTAGTCTCAAACCAAGTCCACCAATTCCTTCCAGAGCAAACCAGTCTAGACTGAAATCATATTGCTTCTAGTAAATCTGTATTTTAACAACTGGCCGAGCCCCTTCTTTCCAGTGCACTGATAAAAGCTTCCCTGGGAGGTTGAGCAGTGTGATACCTCGATATTTGAATTCCTTTTTTTTTTTCACTTTAAAAGGAACACGCCGACTTATTGGGAATTTAACTTATTCACCGTAACCCCCAGAGTTAGACAAATCGATACATACCCTTCTCATCTTCGTGTGTGCTGTAATGCTGTCTGACGGCTCCAGCGGCATCAGGCCAGCACAGAACATGCAGGTGAATGGTTCCAGCAATCCTACTGCTCCGAATAAGTGAAAAAATAACGCCAACATGTTCCTATTTACATGTTGTGATTTATAGAGTCACAGCGTGCACAAAAAACAAAGTAACATGAGACACAGCCATCTTCTAACTGTAAACAAACCGGGAACTATATTCTCAAGTGGAAGAATATAGTACTTGGGCGGAGTGATATGCTCGCAGCAAGCCTGTCTGAGAATATAGTTCCCGGTTTGTTTACAGTTAGAAGATGGCTGTGTCTCATGTTACGTTGTTTTTTGTACACGCTGTGACTATACAAATCACAACATGTAAATAGGAACATGTTGGCGTTATATTGTCACTTTTGTCACAATTGGGAGCAGTAGGCTAGTTGGAACAAGTTACCTGCAGGATCTGTGCTGGGCTAAGCTAATGCTGGAACTGTCAGGCTGCGTTACAACACGCACGGAGTATTCTCGTAAGCATAGAATCTGCCATTCAGAATACATACGAGCGACTCGCTCGAATGACAGCAGCCATGTAGCGCCTCCATCTTTAAAATACATTAGCCAAAGAGGGACATACCTCCGCATTTCGCCATCTTACACCTATTGGCACCGTGACGAATGCCAGGGGGAGATTACTTGCCAGGGAAGCGAAAAAGAGAATTAAAACGACAACGCTACAGGCAAAGCAACAAGACCAAAGTTAATATTGGAGTGGCTAGAACAGCTGCGTGTAAACGATGGAGATACTAAGAGCTAAATTCGGGTTCGGCCACCGTAGGACTTAAAACGCGCTCGGAATGGGAAAGGCTAGGAAGTAATATCAGTTGGTTGTCATATACAATTTCATCGCTAGATGGGAGAAATTCTTACACAATGTAGCTTTAATACCAGCTGCAGGTGTTCTGACTACCTCTGTGACTTTTATTAAAGAGATAAGCAAAACGATGATCCCCAAAATGTTCTGATTCTGCCTTCTTCTTTGTCATGATGAATATCTCAAACATACAGTAAGTCTGAATAGTAACTGGCTATACATTTTACATTTTAGTATGCTTAAAGTTATGTGTATCACATATACTTTTTTTCTGGCATTGTTGGTGATTTTACCTTTCACTCGGAGATGGCACTGTGAGAAAGTGAAGATGCAGCCAGACTAAATTCAAGAATAACAAAGTGCTACAGAAATTAATATTCCAAACATGCATGTATGTAATACAGACTAGATAAAGGAACACTAGATGCCACTGAAGCAGGCAATTGGATGCTTCAATCTCTTGAAAACTATGTTCTACCTCTACAAGTGGATAATACTTGAGAGAGTTGTTGGAGAAAATGTTCTAGAACAACTCTCTCTCAGAACAGTATCAATATCTGATGGCTACAGCCTCCACTAACCATTTGAGTTTGTCGTTGGCTCCCGAGGAGAAAGTGGAGCTTTTGATGACCTCTCCCATCTCCTCGCGACAGAAGCTGAAGTTGTTGATGGTCCACATGGAGGAGAACTTCACCACTTTGATCTGTGCAGAAAAGACACAGGAAGAGCTGAAACCCGATCTCTTAATTTTTTTTTTTATATATTTATCTATTCTATATGGGTAAGTGGTGTTTGGTCAGCCTGGACTTCAAAACCACACATCAAAACTGCCTTTCATCTTAATAAACACTGACAACAAACGGAAGGAAAGAAGAAAGGATATTGTAAAAGCAATTTTTCAAGAGAGGAGATGAAAAAACACACATCATCAATGACATACTTTATCTGTCTTGGCTTTTAACAGGAAAGTGATGCCTGAACTAGCAAAGCCTGTACCGCAATGACTAAAACAAACACGATTTCACAGTATAGGTAACCTTTAAACAAAGCTTGAAATGACACCGAATTAGGCTTGTTGATTGAATTATTGAAAACACAGTTACTAGAGAAAACCAGACATGATTGATTCCATTCAACTGCTCGTTGACCAGTCACATAAAATATGAAGCTTAACGGATTACTGAATACTTAAAGTGAACTTCTTTTGTCTCGATAGACAGGCTTACTTTCAGATAAAACGCCCACCTCCACGGAGCAAAAGTGAGCTTCATTTTTAAACAACAAAAAATATTCAACGTCTGTCTTACTCACAGTTAGCTCCGTTTAACATTATGCAAAAAAGAATCTCGGCAGAACACAAACAAAATGGACTATCAGTGTGAGTTATGCTCTCCATGCAGCAATGTGCTCCTATCTCATCCTGAGGAAAACATGTGCTCCCTCCTCACCTGAGTATAACACCATCTCTCAGCCACCTGACCGCTGGACATTTCTGCCGGGGGAGGGGGGCTTGGGGCTCTGGACATTGCCAGCCTTGATGCAGAGATGACCTAAATGGGGCCAGAGCACTAGCCAGGTGTGGGGTAAGGTGCTATGGGGTGCTATGGGGAGGGAAGGGCCAATAATCAGACAAGCTGGCCGCCTCTTAAACAACACCTGCTGTACAGAGAGCTGCAGAGAGATGAATCCAGAACAACAGGACGTCCAGACTCCAAAATAGCTACAGGCGCTCTGTAGGGACACAAAAACACAGTCATTAAAATAACTTTAAACTTGTAAAGGGCATTACTTTAAAAAGCTGTGACCTTGTGTGAGTGCTAGTGTGTCCGTGTCTGTGTTTGAGCATGTCAAGGCAATTCGTAATTGAATGGTTAGTCTAATTAAGCGGTATTTCCTAGTAAGTAGGAGTAAGGGGTATGAATTCATTTGCTTTAAAAGGAGGTTTCAGCATTCAAAGCACAGCAGCGGCGTGAGCTCTGCTTCACTGGGGGAAGCCTTTCTTTATCTGCGTGTGGTTTGGTCTTTGTTTTGCTTTGAGAGGAGCAGAGCGCTGTGCCTGCCATCTGATTCCAGCAACGGGTTCAGCCTGGCTGAAGTGAAGTGCAAGACTTTCATCTCAAGCTGCCAGTATGTACTCACACAAACACACCCACAAGGCCATGCAGTACTTTTAAATGCCAGTGCTGGCGAAGAAAGGTCAAAGTTGTTTTTTATAAGAACCTGCATTCATCCATCCATCTTCGTCCGCTTATCCGGTGTCGGGTCGCGGGGGGAGCAGCTCCAGCAGGGGACCCCAAACTTCCCTTTCCCGAGCAACATTAACCAGCTCCGACTGGGGATCCCGAGTTCCCAGGCCAGGTTGGAGATATAATCCCTCCACCTAGTCCTGGGTCTTCCCCGAGGCCTCCTCCCAGCTGGACGTGCCTGGAACACCTCCCTAGGGAGGCGCCCAGGGGGCATCCTTACCAGATGCCCGAACCACCTCAACTGGCTCCTTTCGACGCAAAGGAGCAGCGGCTCTACTCCGAGCTCCTCACGGATGAGTGAGCTTCTCACCCTATCTCTAAGGGAGACGCCAGCCACCCTCCTGAGGAAACCCATTTCAGCCGCTTGTACCCTGGATCTCGTTCTTTTCGGTCATGACCCAGCCTTCATGACCATAGGTGAGGGTAGGAACGAAAACTGACCGGTAGATCGAGAGCTTTGCCTTCTGGCTAAGCTCTCTTTTCGTCCACAACGGTGCGATAGATTGAATGCATACCGCACCCGCTGCGCCGATTCTCCGACCAATCTCCCGCTCCATTGTCCCCTCACTCGCGAACACAACCCCAAGATACTTGAACTCCTTCACTTGGGGTAAGGACTCATTCCCTACCTGGAGAAGGCATTCCATCGGCTTCCTGCTGAGAACCATGGCCTCAGATTTAGAGGTGCTGATCCTCATCCCAACCGCTTCACACTCGGTTGCGAACCGATCCAGTGAGTGCTGAAGGTCGCAGGCCGATGATGCCATCAGGACCACATCATCTGCAAAGAGCAGCGATGAGATCCCCAGCCCACCAAACTGCAACCCCTCCCCACCCCGACTACGCCTCGATATCCTGCATTCAGGATTTATTTATTTTTTATTCAGAAATGCTGTGATTGAGATTTACACTGCAACTGCCACATCACCTCCCACTTTCTGTTCATGGCAACTAAGCGAAAACTCGTTGTTTTTATCTAATTTCTGGTCCTTCCCTACACTAGCAGTCTCATGGGATAAAAAGAAGAAGGGAAAGGAACATGTTTCGTTTCAAACCTTCATTTCTCTGCTGCCTTAATCTCTAATTTCCGCTGGTTTCATGCTCTGCTCCTCTTCACATATTTCATACCTAAGTCGACACAAGGTCTCAGGATCTGGCTTTTTTCACTCAACCTGCTCGTCCCCCCCTATCTCCTGCCAAAGAAACCCTTCCATTCCGCTGCTTAATTAGTGGCTGATTGAAAGAGAAGTTCAGGACCTGAGAAAACTTGGCAGAAAGTGAGCGTCAGACACAGAGCTCAGAGAGACAGAGCAAGAAATGAGAGAAGTGGGTGAAAAGTTAGACAGACCTCGGTGAGTGGATTGTAGACAGGAGAGGCGACCTCGGCAGCTCTAGACCCAGACACGACTTAATTAATGTTTAGAGATAACGCCTGCATCTGATCTTCCTCAATCCGGGTGCCCCCCTTTTCTTCTTTTGTGCTATTTGTATCTGATGAAAAACACTGGTGGCATTTTCACTCAGTAAAACAATAAAATATTAATCACAAAAGTTGGGAGAACAAGGCTGCACTGATTTGCAATTTAAATAACCTGAGACCTCTTGGCAATTAATTATAGTCTATATGAGTGAGTGAGGGCGTATACATAGATTTCCATACACACTTGTGCTTCTGCGTGTCATCATCCAGGCTTTGTTTCACAGCCTATCTGAAGCACAATTTACCAAGTGCTTTTCTTGTATCCTGTCCCTTACAGAGCAACATGAATGCCAAGTTATCACAGGGAATCAATTTAAGAAAAGATGACAACACTGGTAGCACTGCTAACAGCCTCACATCTTTCTAAACAGACCCAGATGACACTTACCAGAATAAAGCTAAGGATGGGTTTTTTCATCCTTTTCACAACAAACATCCTTTCATTCCTTTAGAAGAAATACCCTCAGACAATTCATTTGTCATGTGAATCAGATGATGACAGCATGAATGGGAAGAATGACTAATAGGTGATAATGCACACAGCATAGAGAAAATAAATGTCGTCACATGGCAAGCAGAGATTTACAAAGACGTGTCCCCAAAAGGCTATTAAAAGACAGAGTAAATCAGTAATGGAGGTGCTGTGCTTCAGATAAGGTGGTGTTTGTTGATGCTACGTGGGCTCCATCAGCATCTCATAGGTTGGATAAAAAGCAGTGGAAATAAGGATGAGGGGAATGGTGCTGGCTGAGAGAGAACAATGCAGAAAGAGAGCAAACTAGTTCAGATTCTGCACATGATACATCTGAATCTCTTCTCTGGCAAATACAGCAAACTAAAAAAGCAGACAGCTTATCATATTGCATACATGCATACAAAGGTCCGGCAGTGAAAAGGACATTGTGAAGCCTATAAAGTTCAGTTCTCACTGGGATTCAACACTACAATTTCTGAGGGCTGATGACGCATTGCATTGCATGGTATAAAAGACGGTGTATAAAAGGACAAACTGAACATAATGAGCTTCACAAAGACTGCATGGCTTTTTCACATAATCATGTCATGTTAGTAGATAATGACCGTGTTTACCTTTATACAAATAAAAACTTTATGCAACATTGTGATTTAATATATGATATCATGCTGCATATAATGTTTTGTTACGAATCATCTGTAGATAATGTCTTTGATTAGCCGTTTACATGCTTTGTCTATAAAATGCCAGGAAAAACACAAATTTAAAGATTTTAAAATGATATGAAAACAGAAACAAATCAGCAAATCCTCACACTTCAGAAGCTGGAACCATGGAATATTTGCCATTTTTGCTTGATTAATGACTTAAACGATTATCAAAATTGTTGCTGATTCATTTTCCGGTGAATAAAAAAAGGACCACCTAAATAAAATCAATATTAGTTGTACACTATATTTAGAATGTTTTCACCAGTTTACCTTGCTGTCAGAAAGCCCTTCTCGGCGGGGAGCTGAAGCCATTATCTATGCGCTCGTCAAAGCCCCCAGACTCCTTTGAAGAAAACCTTGCAAAACACAGGATTTGCTGGTCTACCGCTGGTCTACCGCTGCTAGATCGGTTAGTTTGTTTGTGTGACTTTGGTGTTGTAAATGGTTATTATATAAGGACTATTACTTTAAAAAGCATTATTCTGTCATTTGTATGGTAACACATTATATTTCATAATAGAATATAAAAAAATGGATTTAAACACAGTTACTTTGACAACACTCAAGTTTTATAGAGCTGAGAGTTTCACTAACAGCTTTCTTGGCTGAACTGCGACTTTGAAAACCCACAGAGCAGTCACCACAAAATCAAGAAAGAAACTAATTTGTAAGATTGTGTGTGTTTGTTTTCTATATGTACAATGCAGCAAGTGTGTGAGTAAGTAGAGAGAGAGATAAAAGGAGCATGGGCCGCCTCCATCCCACATCCTCGTCCCATGCCTGTTTTTCAGAGAGGAGAGCCAAGATGAGGAGAGTGAGACCTGGAGCCCATTTATATTCATTACAGAAAGACAGTCTGCTCTCCCTCTGCCAGTCCAGCCTCCATCTCTCTCCATCTCTCTGTCACACACCTCAACACGCCAGGGAGGAGAGTCTGACAAACCAACAGACAAATAGATTCAACTTCCTCTGTATAAAAAAGAGCTAAGCAAGGTGATGCCGCATCTGCCTCCCACATCAGCATGAGAGCCGGAGGCCGCCGGCTACTCAGATACTGACCAGACTGTTACAGCCGCACCACATCACAAGCTCATGTTAGTCAACACATGATACTCAGCTCATGGTGTAATAAAGCATGTGCCGTGATATTAACTCCATCTGTAAATTTTAAATGGTGATAGCATATATATTCTGCACATATGTTACCACCATCTGCAAATCTGAGAATGGGAACAGCTTACAATGCATATTTACACTCGAGGACACATTTCTGTTCATTTGTTTTTCCATCTGTGCTCGTGACAATCTGAATAGCTGGTGACGTTGTCTGCACAGCCATTCCAACCTGCAAGTCTGTCTGTGAAAACAATGCATATTTAACTGGTTTATTTTCAATACGTCTAGCTGTCGAAGTGTTATTAATTCTATATTTAGTACTTATGCAAAAACAAATTACCAGCACTTTTCTTAATGTTCATATTTAAGGTGTATCTCCTGTAATTTAGAAAATCCTAGGGGTTTATATTCTTCACAGTGAGCATTTTGGAATATTCCTTCTCCTTTTGTCAGGTTCAGCACTCTACTGTCAGACTGGGATCAATTTCATGTCAGTGTAAACTGAAAGTTGCATGCTAAACGTCAGTATATTAACTTTTGTGTTAACTATTGGATGTTAACATGCTGACGTTTAGCATTTGACATTAAGCTTGTTAGCACGTATTATGTTCAGTATGTATCTGTAAATTATTTGTTTTATCTTATAAATTCTCTTACAATAACATTTTCATCGTAGACATTTTGCAGTGAAAAAAGCACAGGGGTGAATAATAAGATGAATTATGGCTGAATGTGTCAACAAGAGATATTCCACTCAAAATTGACGTTGCCAAAGAGCCACGCAATTAGCATGTCTTCTATTGAACAAGTTTGACACCAACTTCATCCATAATATGATATACTGAACAAGGGGACACTAATATGTTTCATCATCTATAATATTTTTACAGATCAATATTTCTGAACAACGCTGGTGAGTGTGGCTACACAGAGCCAGTTCATTGTGATATAACACAAGTCCAGCAGCCCGGTGGTTAAGACACATAACATCACTAACTTATCGCAGTGTCCAAAGTTCAATTCCAGCCAGGGACCTTTGTTGCATGTCATACCCCTCTCTATCCTTATGTTACCTGTCTGATCTCCACTGTCATGATCACATTATGGCAACATCCAAAAAACAAGCCTGTATCTTTACTATCCCTAAAAATAAAGTCACTGTAAAGAGTCCTCCCTTCAAGGAAAAATGCAGGCTGGGTTTTGCCCTGGAAATTTCTATTTAATTAGATGGTTTATACAACTATTGATTTAAAAGGTATATAAGATAATTTTACAGTTGCTTTTCAATGTTGAGATGCAGACACTATAATTGCTGGCAGTGGTGGAAGAAGTACTCAGATCTTGTAGTAACAGAAGAAAAACCACAGAGTTACAAGTAAAAGACCTCACTGTTAGACTTAGCTGTAATTTCTACAGTTACTTACCACAAAATGCCCAGTAAAATACCATCATTTTCTTTTCCGGTTCATTACTGTAATATGCATTGCATTATGGGTAATAACATTTAGTTTACAGTGATTTACTGTATATTTTGAATTTGCGGTAGTCTGCTGTAAAACAACAGCAGTAGTGCTACTGTAGTTGAATAAGACTAACTGAATTTTAAATAAAATTGTTAGTTAATGTTATAGAAGCATAGCAATGAAATGGAAAAATAAAATATCACTATAAAATGAAATACACTTAATTGGTTTTGCTTTTAGCAGTGAAGGTAATTAAAAAATGTGACATTTTTTTCAGCAGTGTCAATCATTTATTGAGAGAAACAAGAAAGCCATTACAGATATAAATGCTTGACCGCCAGATTTGAACTCTGACCTCTGACCTCTGACTCTGACAACTTCAGAAGAGTAGCGCGTAGATACTTCAAAGGCGTTGAAAGGAGTAACTTCAGAGGAGTACCGCCCGGTTTGGTTTGTGCGTGTGCGCACCAGAGTCCCGGGTCACACACACTCCTCGAAGAGAGCTGGAGCAGCGTTAAGGTAAGACCAATTTTTGCTAATTCTGTGACATTAAAATTTCTGCTCACAAGCCTTCCCAAGCAGAGACGTAGGTTTAGTTTACCGACCTTCGTCATAGCTAGCTAGGCAAGAGCAAACTGTTAACTATAGTTCATTTTCCCCATGGTGAGGATTAGCTATAATGACGAAGTTCAGTAGCCTAAAGCTAACACAACTTGTTTTACACGCGCTGTTAGGGACATCTTTTTCACTTGTCAGACCACCATTATCTTTGTCGGAATTAAAATGTAACCCATATTCTAGAAGTTTAAGGTCAGTAACTGCTAGCTTTTTATCTTGCTGTTGCCGCATTTTGGCTAACATTACCTACGCTTATGTTGAGTCTGTGGGTTGGTTTGTCAGTGTTTTAGCATGATTAAGCAAAATGTACCTCATTATTAACCTAACATTAGTGGAGGTAAAGTTAACATTAAACCGTTACCTCTACAGTTGCCCATCTAGTTTTAATAGCACCTAATGTTAACATTACATCTTTTTTAAAAACACCCACTCTAAAAGTTATGTCGGGTGACAGGGAAGACGTCTTTAAGTAATGTTAATGTGGAGCATTTGTAGATAGCATTTTTTTCCCCTTGGCTTCAGAGTTTGGCCACTTAAAACCATCAAGATGTCCAGCAAAAAAGTGCCCAACATTACAGTAGTTTTGTTGCATTCTGTATGTGATATCATTGAATTCATCCTTTTTAGTTTATGAGACCTAAGCCAAATATTGTTTAACTCAAAGAATATGGTGTTAGGAGTTGAGCGTATTAGCTACCATGGTTTATGCTTTAAGTTTTTCTTCACAAAATAGTGTTGTTGTTAGCTATCTAGCTATCTATTACGTGATTAACCTTTTAATGCATCACATAACATTCTGTGTTACCTAAATTATACTGGTTCCTTGCATACTAATGCATGGCATGCATTTTTTTTTTTATCTTGTTGTAATTGTGTTTTATAACACCATGCATGCACTTACAATTTTTTTTTCTTTTTTTAGTTTGCAGCCAACCTCGACCAAGATTTCAATTGAGCAGGAGGTCACATTGCCCACCACACCAAGGCGGATCATGCTAGGTACGAGAAATAGTTTGAAGAAGAGGAGGATGTTTTATTAGCCATGTATGTTTGGTATTCTGTGACACACTGTAAATGAGATAAGATGTTTGTTTGTTTTTTAGGAAGAAGTTTGACATCTTCCACCCATTGGATGGTCAGCATTGAGGGGAAGGTCCTCTTTGAACCTAACCAACTTAACGCCAGTGCTTTTGTCGTCTTCTTTGGCTCCTTTTATGCGTTCAATCTTGAATATCAAGAGTCAGCATCTACTACACTGGAGTTGGTACAAGGTAAGTAATTATCTGCATAAAGCATTTAAAAGGTAATGGTACATATTTGGACTATATGAGCACTCTATACACTTACTGACAAAGAGAAAACAACTGAGAAAAAGACTTGGGTATATAGAGCCCTATTACTGTGGTAACTTACAGTGAAAACACACCGGCACGTGGCGGTGCGCATACCTGCGTAGCGCAGCTATTTTTATTTCAGCGCCTATGTCATCCAATCGATCCGTTCATACTAGTCACGGAGCGGCCACTTCGGCCCGTGAGCTGCAGCAATAATTTCGTGTCATTCGGAGAATGTGTCAAGCAAGGCAGTTACTCACATAGACAGTATATAAGAATGGACCACCAGATCCCGTGTCTCTGGACGGAGACCAGTGAAGGCTATTAGAAGCACTTTTCCAGTGATGGCCAGCTTTACTGCGCAGCCTCCAACTGACAGAGACAACGTAGATGTGACGTGAGCAACGTTTCTGAAAGTGTGAAGTCTTCTGGTAGCTGTGCCGAGAGAAATCTCAATCATTCCAAATCTTGCAGAGATGGAGACTGTAGGTATATGTAAGGAGATAACATGGACACAGGCTAATTAGTGATCACTAACATGCTAGTTAACATTAGTAATTAAACTTAAACAGCTAATGTAAGTCGAAACTGCCTGCGAGCTTCTCCTCTACTATACGGTAATTCCTCTACTATGTGACAGTAAGTCACTTGGTTATGACACAATCGTTAGCCTATTTTTACAAACGTTACAAGCCGTAACGTGAGATACAAGGTAATGGAGCCTTTTATACATTGTCGTGTTTCTTTAGAAATAAACAATGTCAAACAATGACAAATCAGTGGAATGCTAACGGGAGGTGATCGCTTTGTAGCATCAAAATGGCGCCATAGGAGGTTCGAGTTCTGAAGCGAAGCTTACCCCCTTGATTAATCACATACAGGAAGACCACAGTAGGTTCATGGGGATTTGGGCTGTCTTGACTTCTCACAGCGAGACACATGATCAGGCGCAAGGAGGGAGAGACCGATGGACGGACAGAGAGAGTGACACGGACACATATACTGTATATAGCCTACAATTACCACACTTTTCCCCACAAATCCTGTCTCTTTCTATCGGAGAGAGAGAGGGCTGAGAGAAGAAGGATGGCTTACGCGTATGTGCCTGGTGTGTTTTCGCTGTGACTTTCTGAACCGAATGTGCTCGCTGGCAGGTTTACTTCCATATATACTGTATATTTAAAGGGGGATACCATTTTTCCCCCTTTAAATCTCTATTTAAATATGACTGCTGTTGATTATTATGATATATCTTATATATCTTAAGGATCAACCCAGATGAGGGAACCAAGTGCATGGCCGAAGTGGGTACAAGCCGCAATACGGGAGTTGTCCAAAGAAAGGTGACAAGCATCAGCTCCCAAGTCACCACCTTCCTCCAACGCCTCACCGAGTTTGAGTGGAAGACATCAAACTAGGTAAGCATTTTATTGTGTGATGTAATATAGTTAACATCAGAAAAATGATTACACAGTACGATGAACAGTGCGGCTACGTACCCTGCCTGCTCCAACATCGACAGAACTAAATGCACAGTTACTCGGTCACAGTTACTCAGCAAAAGTTACAAAGTGTTGTTTTAATTTTAGTTAAAGTTTTCATATGTTCTTTTTTTTGTGTAAGTGACTGATAAGAACAACAATCTTTGAAATTGGTCCAGTATTGAGCAAGAACACTGACCTGCAGCTTCGAACCGGGCTCCAATGTAATCATATAGGGCAAATGTGCGTCGTCAATTTCGTCCACTAAAAGTTCTGTTTTTGCCACTGACGGTCTCAGATTATTATTCTAAGTGTCTGACAACATTATGGAAAGGATCCCTACAGAGATAGACATTTTAGTTAAAGCGGAAGATCCTTTTTGTTTAAACAAGAAACAGCCCTGAAATCACCATCACCAAACCCACCAGACGATCAAAAGTTACTGTTTATTTACACCGAGTCTGGTGGGTTTAGCAATAGCAATTTTGGGGATGTTTTTATGATTTAGAAAAAAGATCTTACTCTTTAACAGAAGAACTGTTGACCTCGGTAGGAATCCTTTCCATAATGTTGTCAGAGATTGTCAAAGATTGTTGTCACTTAGACACAAGAACATAGGAAAATAGGGTCCAGGTTGAAAAAAAAAAGGTAAACTTTAGGATATACTGTATACTGTGGTAAATTTTGTAATTTATTTTATTTCTACTTTTCATGTTTATACAGATGTTTGAGAGGATTGGTCATAAAGATATGCCTTAAAGACATGGAAAAGTCATGAAAATATATTAAAAATGTGTATGAATTCTGAAATTAGAAAATTAATCAAAACATTTTTTTAACTGTGCTGGGACCGACAGACAGCAAAAGAAAGTAGAAAGACCTTTGAATTATCTGGGGAGGAAAAACCCGGTAAACTACTACTACTGATCACTGATGTGTTATTTTTTATACTGTCATATTCTATGTTTTTGCAGAAATTGTAAGTCTGTTAACAGTTTAGATGAGATAAACTCATGACCATTTCTCTGCTTCCCATACAGTCCAGGACAGACCACCCCAGCAGATGTGGATCAGCAAGCATGAGTATCATGGGTCCGGCCCCTTCATCGTCCTTAACAAATTCTTCTCAACAGACTGCTTCTCCTTCCCCTCCCCAACCAAATGCCCAACAACTTCACCTCTGTGGTAAACAACCATACCACATTTTTCAAACATACTCAGGATTTCAAAGAAAAAAACAACTGCCGAGATAAAGGATGAACTGATGGCTAGGTTATTAATTAAAAAAATGTGCATGTGTTTTCTTTGAGTCAAATCAAATGGTAACTGCATTGCTCAGACATCAAGGCTGCCCATTGTTTGGCGATACTTAAACATGGTTGTAGTATTGCTTGTGTGTAAATTGTGTCTGTTTTTTTTTTTTTTATTATCTTGGTCTTGGTATTTGTACCTGTTTTAATACAAAAATAAAAATGTATTACTTTTGTACATGGACTAAAGTCAATTATTTGGAATTTATTAAATTCAATAGCATTTATGTAAAATAATCAATAGTTTGTACTACCAATGCCAAATTGTGTAATATACTGTGAACCACAATTGCAGTAAAACTATAATACATCATGACAGTTACAGTATAATTTAGGAAATTGTAATTACAGTACAATTACTGTAAGGTTATTATACTGTAAAACCAAGTTACAGTAAGGGTATTATACTGTAAAACTAAGTTACAGTAAGGGTATTATACTGTAAAACTAAGTTACAGTAAGGGTATTATACTGTACAATGGAACTGCGGTAAGGGCATCATACTGTAAATAACATGTACAGTTATGGTACTGTAATGGGTTAGTTACAGTAACTCACTGGCAACACGTTGCCAGTGAGTTACCGCAAATATACAATAAAAAGTCTTAACAGTGCTGCATTAAATCTTTACTAGTAAGTACATACGTATAGGCATCAAAATATACTTAAAGTACCTAAGGTAAAGTACCTATTATGGAAAATAGCCAATTTCATTCAATATATTATATAACCATATCATAATTATTGATGCATTAATGTGTTCTTCACTTAAATGTTGCAGCTGCTAAAGGTAACTACTTACTTTATGTATTCCATCTGCTGGGTAGCCTGGGAATTTCCCCCCCGGGATCCATTAAGTTTTATCTTAACCTACAATTACACATCATCATTTATTTATTTATTTATTTATTGTGTTTTGTATTATTACATCTGCAAAGTAACTTAAGTTATTAGACAACTGTAGTGGAGTAAAAGTATAAAGTAGCAAAAAATGGAAATAATCAAGTAAAGTACAAACACTTTCACATGCAGCTCCATCAATAGATTAGTATGAAATAGTTAAGTTTATCTCAAAAACCCTTCAGTATGGCCATATGGCAGGGACTTTAGGCGACCAGGCCTGCTGTGAAATAGGAGGTGAAGAGTGACAAAATAGAGAGATGGAAAGCCTTCTGGAATTCATCTCAAAAAGAGGAAATAAATGTATTATAAAAAACACTAAAGAGAAACACACACTTCACTCTACACGTGAGCACACAATCACAAAACACACACACACACACACACACACACACACACACCTAACTTGCTAAATGAAAGGGAAACATCAATTACAGAGAACTTCCAACTAGCCTCTCCCTCAGGGAACCACTTCCTACTGGAAGATAAGGTAAATGGGTGGCACGGTGCAGAGACACCACCACAGGGAGGACAGGGGGTGGAGCTCTGTGATTTGGCTGCTGCAGAAAAGGAAGGGATCACATCAGGGATCCTGGGGTGTTTAGAGGGTCACCTTGTGCGACAATAGGCAGCGAGCAAAACAGTGAGGTACAGAGACGGGCTGCAACGTTTAGAGGGACAGGCTACAAAGACTGAAATCATGCCAAAAAGCTGAGGCTTAGTGACTGAGTGTTGCAGCTTTGAGCGTATGTGTGACGCATTTCTGAACGTAAAACAAGCGCCCACATGCTAGCTCACCTTTCCACAGCTTAAAGAGTCAACCCTGTGCTCTGTTAACAAACCCCCCACCATCACTGTCCTCTTCCCTCCAGTGCTGGTGAGAAATCTGACAGATGATTAATGCAGCCTGTTCATTATGAGGTCCGATGGCATTAAAAGTGGACGGGAGCTGCAATGAAAGCTTACAGGGAGCATGTGCAGACGCATCCCGGGGATCAGCAAGATTGATCAAGTGAAGTAGCTGACTCCCATTTCATACATAGCTGGCTGGAGGTGCACTTCCTGTCAAATAAGCACGCGCGCACACACACACACACACAGGGATCATATGACAGAAGTGATTCCAACTCTCTGTTATGAGAGATTCAGGAGTTTCGGCATCAGACATGAGAGAGGAAAGCAGTGCTGCCGCAGGTGAGACTGGCAAGCAAAAACAGGCAGAGGGAAGGAGAAATTCCTCTCAGGAATGAGTGAAAGACACACACGTGTGAACAAGGCTGGATGTGGAGCATGTATGAAAACATGTCTGCTGTAGAACAGTGTCTGTCCATCTTGCCCGAGGCACTGCTGATAGCCCTAACACTCAGAGAGGGTGAAAACAGGGATAAGAGAATGCCGGGAACAGTGGGCACACATGCATGACAGGACTGAGTGCGAACTGGGGAGACACTGGAGTGTGTCGAATACAGGTCCGCAGGAGGTGTGATGGATTAAGAGGCGCTGGCAGAGACAGAGGCCCTCCCACCGTGGAGCAAACCCCGGAGAAAGAACATCACCATCCCTCTCCACATCGCTGATGGTCTCCTTGCTCGATCTCTTTCTTCTGCCTCCTTATTTCTCTTTTTAAACCTAAACTCTCGCATTTTCTCTGCCTCTCTTAAACTCAGTTTTGCTTTAAAACCGGGCAACCATGCCAGCGCCACACTTTTTTCTTATTGCTTCAGTCCCACATTATGATCATATTTCCTACTTTCAAAGATATGAAATTGAGAAAAGTATTAATTTGTGTATCTAAGATAACAGAAATTACCATAAGAAGTCTCACATCAAGAAAGTGAGACAGCTTATCCCAAATGATTACCATAATGTTAATATCCTAGCTGCACTTCACATCATTAAGTCTACCTATCACTACTATGGTTGGTAATATTAATTAACTGAATCCTGGTGTCACCTTAAGATATAAGCAGTCATTGCATTGATGTTTTGGACTACATTTCTAAGAGATCACTTCACAGTGTTGCTAGTAGTTTGACGAAAGACTGACAGCAGTTACCAAAATACAAAAAGACTATAAAGTGGCACAAGTATAGTCATGCCAAAAACCATCATATCTTTTATTAAGTTAAGTTAAATCATAACGATATCATTAATCTATAACTTTTTTGATTATTCAAACATGGCACATAGGAAGCAGTGCAATGGTAAAACCTTGGCTCGCATGGCTGCATCATCATTCATCATTTGATATAATCAATGGCCTACAGTGGCTCGAAGCTGTCTAGCCTTACGCAATTCAAGAGATGAAAAAGACAAAGAAGAGAATGTTTTGTCAGCATTTGGCCCTTGCAATCATCCTTTCGACTCTCTCCCTATCTCTCCATCCTTTCTGATCTTCCACAAAGCTGTTTCGCTCATTTGCAGAGCTGACCAGCTGCTGTGTGACTCAGTGTCTCTATACAAGGTCCAAAAAAAGTCTAAATGTAAACACAAACAAAAGAGCAGCTCCAAAACAACACTTACCTACACATTTAAACAAGTCATTTACTTTAACTATAGTAATGTTGGTCTCTGTACATTCCCCGTATTTGCCACAAAGCTGCAATCTATGAATGAATGTCTGATAAGTAAGTACATGATCTGCTTTATTACATACACAACACCTTTACTGCAATGCCTTTCATTCTCGTCACATCACACATTCTAATCAATCTATCTGCATACTATTGTCTTAATATGTTGCACACTTGAAGCTTGAAACATCCAATATGACATATTTAATAAGAACTGCAACAAAGATAAAGGACTCATTTGATGGACACAATCTTTAAAAACCCTGCACAGCTGCTGTACTCACTTGGCAGTGTTAACAGTCTTGCGTGCGGTTTACACACATAACCCTTAGATAAGACCATGTGTGTACATGTGTGAACAAAAACATAATGCCATCCTGCGAGAAAAAAATCCAGACTGGAGCTTTAATTCCCACATGTAAAGCCTTTCAGTCTGCGCTCTTGCAATTTGTCCTTACACGCTACTCCAATGTGATCAATTAGCCCTCTTACGTATGAGAAAACATACCAACACTTCTACACAAGCACAGACAGAAACACAGAAACACAGAAACACAGAAACACACACACACACACACACACACACACACACACACACACACACACACACACACACACACACACACACACACACACACACACACACACACAGCAGACAGAGCCAAATCCACTGTGAAAATTTGAGACTTGAAAAAATCGAAATGATATGCTCTGAGGCAGACATCAAACCACAGTGGGCACATGTAGCCAAGATAACAATAGAAAAGTGCCTTCTAAATGACAAAATGGTACTGGCAACAGCAAGTCCACAGCTCACTCTCACTCACTGTATTGTTCTACAACACAGGCACTCACTGAAACACAGTGTCTGTCTAACCATCAAAATAAAAATCCTTTTTGACAATATATATTTCTTCCTTTTCTCTGAAATAAGCAGCTAGAGAACAATATCTGTGCAACATTTGCAAGCACCGACTGAGATAAAGCTTCTTTCACCTTCATACACATGACTACTGGATGTGCTCTTACATATTATCCGGCCGGTTTGTTTTCTGCCCTGCAGAGGCTTCTCCGCATGAAGTTTCATTCTGATGAAGTGAGCCGAGCTTGGAGCAAAATGGAGGAGTGAATGGAGGGGAGAGGGAGTTGTTTTGTTAATGTACTCAGTGCAATGATGCAATTTATAATTAAAATGCAAATAGAACGACAAGGAGTCTCTCTTCACCTTGTTTTCACTTTACTCCAACATTCTCAGGGGAGGCCCATCTCTGCCTGGGATCAATGTATCCAAGCCAGTAAATCAATATTCATATGAAGCGCTGAAATCAATTTGAGATTTAGGCTACACAGTACAAGTGACTGCTTAACTGAGAGAAAACTTGAGATGCATGGAAAGACTCATCCCAGCCTGTGGCTATAAACCATGTTTCTACTTTGTTATGATGATGTGTGAAGGATCTTTAAAAGCTCACATTCCTAAACTGAAGGCTAAAAGCAATTACTTCGACAAAAAGAAAACACGGGCCTGCCTGACACATCCGCCATTGGCTCGTCTCTGTTTTGACTATAGCTTATCACAATAGGTGGCTCAAAGATCCCCTAAGCTTCAATCTCAACAAACAACAAAGATAAACGCTGTGGAATGAATCATTTGGGGGAGTTTTATTTCATGTGTGCCTGACAGAGAAAACATGGGGGGAAGTGGAGAGGAGGCCTTTTTTAGTGGTTGTCCTTCAGCGTGACTTTGTCATGTAACACATTTCCAGCTCAATTATCTGCATCCAGTGGATTTCAAACACATTCAGCAAAGACCAGAGAGCTTGGTAATTAGCAGGAGCCCTGGCTCATAAGGGGGCCAAAAACAAAGCCTGTCTTTAGCTCTATCTTTATCCCTTCCGCTTGTCTAATCTCCTCTGATCCTTCTCTTATCACAGAGTGTGTTGGACATCATGTATGCACTCAGTCAATGCCTTTATAGACAAACAGGTCTCAGCTTTTATAGACTAACGCATGATGCAAAATTAGATATCTGATCCAAGAATAGAAAACAAATGAACCTGACAGTGGCTTACTAATGACGGTACCGTATGCAACATAAAACACATTTATGTCATTTCAGTTATCTCTGAAATACTGAGCACAATGTGTCAAGTAAAACATGTTTTCGTACATCCCAAAAAATGTATAAACACAAAAATATAGTATGTATACTAGGGCTGGGTATCGTTTAAAAAATGACGATGTCAGTACCCTTAAAGGGATACCAATAGAGTACCTCACTTGATTTTTCTACTCTATTCGATACCCATTATGTGAATGGCAAAGGTACAATGGCAGCACTGCTCCTCCCCATCCAAATTATCTTTTGAAAGTTTTCACATTATTAAAATAACTGTAATTATTAAAAATAACTGCACAAAACTGTAAATTGAAGTATTATTTGGGACCAATCACACCTCACATTAAATTGAAGAATGCTTGCAGTGATTGGCTGCGAGCAAAACCATAAAAAAGTCATTTTTTTCTAGATCTGGGTACAAAAAGGATCGGATACAGGTAACGTTTGACTGGAGAAGTTTCGATACTATTGGTACTGGGTTATTTCGGTCAATACCTTCAACGTATTGAGTACCGATTTCCCAACACTAATGTATTCTCACAGAATGTTGTCTATAGAGTAGAACAAAGGGTCCTAATGAATATTTGTTGGGACAAACTTGCCAGAGGAGCTTTATAAACCATCAATAACTACAACACACTCTGAATCCAGCCTGATATTGTCCTGATTTCCTAAGATATAAGAACTTATTGTGATGACATTTCACACAGAAATACAGCATTATGCAAAAAAAATCGATTCAATGTTCAGTCATGACAGGATAAGAATTCCAAATATAAAGGTTGGGACCATGTCAGACTTTGGTCAACAAACCTCCTTCTCATGTTGTTTCCATTTTAATTATGGTTTGAAATCATCACAAGACAGCTTGTTCTGGCACAGGAATGTTGCCTTAGGTAAAACTGATTTCATCCCCCCCCCCAGATTCATATAAAGGTTCATTTCAGCGAGGGACAATTTCATCTTCCCTTCACCCTCCCCCCCTTTCACTCCAGTGCTTTGTCCAGAATCACTCCCTATTTGCTACCCAGTGTACTAAACTTACATTCAGCCATCTAATTTGAGAGTCTGAATTCTATGTCTAACATTTAAGTACTATAAAGCCATAAAAAAAAAAAATCCCTCAGTGGAACACAAAATGTATATTTTAATGGGTCGCTGCTGCTCCTAAGAGGACAATGGTGATAAAATAACGATGCATGATTAGTGTCAAAAATCTCATAACAGATTAAAGTATTGAATGTTTAAAATGTTTAATATATAGAGAATAGTGGATGAGTAAATAAGTGAGCAATTTCGGAAACCAGTGGGGTTTTACTCGCTTTTTTTCCCTCCATTTCCTCCCTTCTTTCCAACAATTATAATGATGAACTTTGCCGGCAGCAGTACAAGTCACAGAATTTGTGAGATGTCATCTTATATAGAGTGTGTGCCAGAGAAAAAGAGTGCTGTGGGCAAACCTGGTGTGGATCTCCATTAAGGTAACTGTTTTAGGCCAAAACTGGCATTTTTCCACACAACAGCCCCTCTTCACCCCAGGGGACAATATTCCTGCTTCTTACCAGATGTCACATCTAATCTCTCTCTCACATCTGAGACCATTCAGCAGTTACCGCTGAAGCAGGGAACCGCTGCACAGGGTCATCGAAAGCAGTGGTCCTGGGTCATCGTTTGTTGAGACTGTCCTCCCAAGAAAAATGACAGAATCACTTGTTTCAGCAAATGCACCAAAACAACATCATGTTAATGTTCAAGTGCCCAATATGCTACAATATGTAACATGCAATTAGGGGTTTCCATCAGCTCTATGGAGGTGAATAAATTGGCTTCCTACTTGAGACACAGATTACAGATCAACAACAAAGGTTTGTAGTCTTCAGAAACCCAGAAATACAAGGCAGGATGTTATTCTCCTCTGCTGTCTACTGATGTGAGGCCGGATTTCATAACACCCAAAGATGGAAACAAAGACAAACAACAAGTAATAATGTGATTCACACTACAACAATTTTATATTCAATTGTTAAAGGCATCTATCACATTATTTATTTATTATTATAACACAGTTTGTCAACCAAGAAAGACATTTTATCAGAGGGGGTTTCATGCTTTTTCTCGTTCAGTGGAGACACAGAATTCCCATATATTCACTTATACTGTATGGAACCCGGGGCAGAGTCTCACAGACTGTTGAGGCGATTTGGAGACAGGGAGACAGGTACACACGGTGCTCTCTGTCTTATTGCACTGCTGTTGCTCTTTTCAGTGAAAGGAAGTGGAAAGGTAGCTGCACTAATAAGTTCAGTTCTATCCATCGGTTGCACTTGGTACGACAAGGGTTACTCCTTTGTGTGCCCCAACGTCACTCTGCCTCCTAATTACCACATTTACACACACATACACTTGCACACACATGCTCACGTTCATTTATATTCAGGGAGAATTTTAAATGCTCTCTATTAAATTCATAAAAGATGGATCGTCATTTAAAACCCAAAGTGATCTCCTCACCTTTTATACATTGTTATCTATACATTAAAGAGCACATACATTATACAGTGAGGGCTGAAAATGAGCTGTCTCACTCTGAAAAGTGTCAAACCACAGCCTTGATAATAAAAAGGGAAATACCAGTACTACTAAGCAGAGAAAAATATTGCTGCTCAGATGAACCATTACAAGTAAAAGGAAACTTTTAAAATAGAATCATCAGCAAAACCAGTCTCAAGCAAAACAGATTGAATTTCACAAATAATTCAGATGAATGAGCATGAGCCTGTACTTGTTGCTCACAATGTTTCTCACATCGTTGCTAATTATGCATATTTATAAAGTAGAAGTATATCCCATTTGCATGGCATACAGTATGTTAATATGGTTTCAATGACACTGCTATGAATGTGACTTTCTCTTTAGGAGATACATGACATTAAAAATGCTAAATGTTTCAATATTTACATATAATTTTCAGGTGACATTTTCAATATTCACTCCTTGAAGAACCCTGGTTGAGATAGTGGTGGGTGTTGAGTGCTTGCAGTCAGACGTCTGTTTAGATACTGGCACCTAAATGCCAACCTCTATCCTTGCAGTACTGAAGTGGAAAAGACAGCAGCCACAAGCTGATGCCAGGCAACTGTGAATGTGTCTTATCGTCCGTATTAATCAGTCAGCAGTCGGATTTGAGATCAGTTCATTACCTGCACACAGGGGCTTACAGAAAAAGCCAGCATGAAGGAATCAAATCCGAACTCCCACGACATTATTAAGATAACACCTTCAAAATAACTGCTGGTGTTAGTGAAGGTGACAAAACCCTGTATGTCATCCTCCAAATCCAAGCTTTCCTAATCTATGTGAAGGTTACATGTGTTCCCCGCAATATTCTTTGCAGCGCTGAGCCTTTTGGAGGGTCATTAGATGGTGCCTGGTGCCGTGGTCGGTTCTGAAAGCAGGAAATGCCAAGCAGATAAAGCTGCTAGACTACCACAAACACAAACACACACACACACACACACACACACACACACACACACACACACACACAGTGGCATTTCAGATCTCTGCAGTGAATCTGGGACTGTGACCAACAGTTATGCTCGGAATCCAAGCCTTCCTAATTTATCTCGCTCTCTTTCTCAAAGAGCACTCCTGCCACTATACCAAAGTTCCAGCACTAAACCTCATCTTCTCTGCCTATTCTGCAATTGGAAATGACCATGTTAACTATTCAACACGTTTCATCTTTTGACTAAATGGCCCTCACATCAGGCTGCCTTTGGTGGCCACCACCTCTGAGATTATCACTCTCTAATGAAGTCGTTTGAGTCAGGCAGGCACATTCCAAACTCTGAACGGCAAGTCAAAATCACCGGGGAGACTTTCTCTGCTCCAGCAGATGTCAAGATGATGGCAACAACGGACAGTGATGGACGGAGGGACAGAGGCAGAAAAACATAGAAAGAGCGAAGTGAAAAAACACAACAGTGGGGAGCAAGACAACATTTATCTTAGAGCATGTTAAATATATAAATACATAACGATAATAGGAGATTGTAATAGAGGAAAAGTAGGAAAAAAATGGATCAAGCTAAAATTAAAAGCTGAAGGAACCTGCCTTTTCCTTACTGTGATATATCTAAACAGACAGGTTTTTTTTGTCCACAGAGTATGACCAATGAGAAAAAGAGTAAGAAAAAAACAAAGAAGCAGGAACGTTCTGACAGACAGAAACTGAGAAAGCAAGGCAAACAAGTAAGACAGATGTCCAAACAAATCACAGTCCAGTCGCTGTAACTTTGGATAAGCAAGATGGACTTGTCTTGAAGAAGTTACTGAAGTAACCAAAAGAGGCATTTTCTTCAGAGTAATTTAAAGAATTTCCAAATGCCAATGTTTCTATGTAGAGTTCACTGTCAGACGCCATCATCCATTTGATTATACCCATAAAGCTTTGCATTTCAGAATAATTTCCTGTTGTTGATATTTACTCCCAAAGAGCTGCACTGTATTACAATTTAAATAATGTGAAGAGCCGCAGTTTTAAGACATGCTGGTGTGGTCATTTGTTGGCATTACGTTATCTACAGTAAAAATGTTTCAGAGATGTTATTAAGAGATAGGTGGGGAAGGAAGAAAAACAGACAGTGAGGGAGCAAAGGATATCCAATAAGAGACAAGGAAGAAAAGAAAAAAATTCCAGCTGAGCAATAAACAAGCATGAAACAGTCCAGTCCTGTGGTACAGCTATATTGTACACTGTAAAAAAAAATTTGTTGACTCAACTTAAAAATATGTGTAACCTGGTTGCCTTGAAATTATAAGTTGATTGGAAATCAGATATTAAGTTGGCACAAAGAGGCTATTCAGTTCTCTCAACTTAATGTTGCAAGTTCACTGTACTAATAACATGTTCAGTCAACTAAGGTTTATTTGTAAACACAACATTCAATTTAGTGGATCCAACTTCTAATTATGCATTATATGAACTAATGATTGTGTGGAGTCAACTCCAATCTACATCAATTCAACAACTTTATGTAGTGGGGCTAATGTGCATTTTCAAGTTGTCTTGACTAAGCTTTGTATTTGTGTTGACTTTATTATGTGTGTTGTATTAACATATCAAGTAAGTTGACTCGGTTGCCTTGAAAATCTAAGTTCTACCAACTTTTTTTTTAAAGTTTACACAACACAAGAATGTGAGTCAAGATTAACAAAAACATTTATTCCACACATTCAAGTGTTTCATACAATATAAAACAATGGTAAGACACAGCATCAACATTTTTTTTCCTTATCCACTCTGTTAAATATCTATCTGCCTTTTTCTGCCATTACAAATCATAAGCCTTACTGTTACTGTGTGTGTGTGTGTGTGTGTGTGAGAGAGACTGTGTGTGTAAGGAGTGAGTGAGTGTGTGAGACAGAGAGTGTGTGTAAGGAGTGAGTGTGAGACAGAGAGTAAGTGTGTAAGACAGAGAGTGAGTGAGTGTGTAAGACAGAGAGTGATGTGTATGAGACAGTGTGAGGAGTGAATGTGTGTGAGACAGTGAGTGTGTGTGAGACAGAGTGAGTGAATGTGCAACAGAGAGTGAGTGTATGAGACAGAGAGAAAGTGAGTGCGACAGAGTGAGTGAGACTGAGTGAGTGTGTGTGTGAGACAGAGTGAGTGTGTGCAACAGAGTGAGTGAGACAGAGAGGAGTGAGTGCGACAGAGTGAGCGAGACAGAGAGAGAGAGTGTGTGAGACAGAGAGGAGTGAGACAGAGTGATTGTGTGTGTGAGACAGTGAGGAGGAGTGTGTTTGAGACAGAGTGAGTGTGTGCGACAGAGTGAGTGTGACATAGAGTGATTGTGTGTGTGAGACAGAGTGAGTGTGTGTGAGAGAGTGAGTGAGAGACAGAGTGAGTGAGACAGAGTGAATGAGTGTGTGAGTGAATGAGTGTGGGAGACAGAGAGGAGTGAGACAGGGAGGAGTGTTTGTGTGAGTGAGTGAGACAGAGTGAGTGTTTGTGTGAGGAGTGAGTGTGAGACAGAGAGAGTGAGTGAGACAGAGTGAGTGCGACAGAGTGAGCGAGACAGAGAGTGAGTGTGTTTGTGTGAGACAGAGTGAGTGTGACAGAGTGATTGTGTGTGTGAGACAGAGTGAGCTAATGTGTGTGAGACAGAGTGAGTGAAAGAGACAGAGAGTGAGTAAGACAGAGTGAGTGAGTGTGTGAGACAAGAGAGTGAGTGAGAAAGAGAGTGAGTGTTTGTGTGAGTGAGTGTGTGTGAGACAGAAAATGAGTGAGACAGTGAGTGAGTGAGACAGAGAGTGAGTGTTTGTGTGAGTGAGTGTGTGAGACAGTGAGACAGCGAATGAGTGTTTGTGTGGAGGAGTGTGAAACAGAGTGAGTGTTTGTGTGAGTGTGTGAGACAGAGTGTGTGTGTATGAGACAGTGTGAGTGAGTGTGTGAGACAGAGTGAGTGTGTAAGACAGAGAGTGAATGTGTGTGAGACAGTAAGTGTGTGAGACAGAGTGAGTGAATGTGCAATAGAGAGTGAGTGAGTGTATGAGACAGAGAGTGAGTGAGAGTGTGTGAGAAAGAGTGAGTGTGTGTGAGACAGAGTGAGTGAAACAGAGTGAGTGTGTGAGACAAGAGAGTGAGTAAGACAGAGAGTGAGTGTTTGTGTGAGTGAGTGTGAGACAGAGTGAGTGAGTGTGAGTGAGACAGAGTGAGTGTTTGTGTGAGTGAGACAGAGAATGAGTGTTTGTGTGAGTGTGTGAGACAGAGTAAGTGTTTGTGTGAGTGAGTGTGTGAGACAGAGTGAGTGAGACAGAGTGAGTGTTTGTGTGAGGGAGTGAGACAGAGAGTGAGTGTTTGTGTGGGAGTGAGTGAGACAGATTGAGTGAGACAGAGAGTGAGTGTTTGTGTGAGTGTGTGAGACAGAGTGAGTGAGACAGAGAGTGAGTGTTTGTGTGAGTGACTGTGAGACAGAGAGTGAGTGAGTGTGTGCGACAGAGTGAGTGAGACAGAGAGTGAGTGAGTGCGACAGAGTGAGCGAGACAGAGAGTGAGTGTGTGTGAGACAGTGAGTGAGACAGACAGAGAGTGAGTGAAACAGAGTGAGTGTGTGAGACAAGAGAGTGAGTGAGACAGAGAGTGAGTGTTTGTGTGTGAGACAGACAGTGAGTGTTTGTGTGAGTGAGACAGAGAGTGAGTGAGTGTAAGTGAGACAGAGTGAGTGTTTGTGTGAGTGAGACAGAGAGTGAGTGTTTGTGTGAGTGTGTGAGACAGAGTAAGTGTGTGAGTGAGTGTGTGAGACAGAGTGAGTTTGTGTGAGTGAGTGAGACAGAGAGTGAGTGTTTGTGTGAGTGAGTGTGTGCGACAGAGTGAGTGAGACAGAGAGTGAGTGAGTGCAACAGAGTGAGCGAGACAGAGAGTGAGTGAGTGTGTGTGTGTGTGTGTGAGACAGAGTGAGTGTGTGAGACAGAGTGAGTGAGACAGACAGAGAGTGAGTGTGACAGAGAGTGATTGTGTGTGTGAGACA
This sequence comes from Perca flavescens, assembly GCF_004354835.1. Taxonomy (NCBI): domain Eukaryota; kingdom Metazoa; phylum Chordata; class Actinopteri; order Perciformes; family Percidae; genus Perca; species Perca flavescens. The sequence goes on from NC_041345.1 coordinate 20,075,668, forward strand.
GACAGTGAGTGAGTGTGTGTGAGACAGAGTGAGTGAGAGAGACAGAGTGAGTGAGACAGAGTGAGTGTGTGAGACGACAGAGTGAGTGTTTATGTGAGTGAGTGTGTGAGACAGAGTGAGTGTTTGTGTGAGTGAGTGTGTGAGACAGAGTGAGTGAGACAGAGAGTGAGTGTTTGTGTGGAGGAGTGTGAGACAGAGAGGGAGTGAATGAGTGAGTGAGAGAGCCAGTGTGTGGGAGATAGCCTGAGTGTGCAAGGTGGTGGCAAAATAAGAGAACATATACAGTCACATATGTCAACTATAGAGGCAATAAAAACAGCATATTTTGAGAGACAGAGCAAAACAACTCTCAGGACTTCTAGTCCACCTTAGCATTGACAGCTAATATTTACATAACTGTGTGCAACATGATAATTTAACAAGACTATTTGAGGTAGTACAACCAAAAGGCAATAATTTTCTCCTTTTCATCCCACAAACAACTGACCTTACAAGTTTTTAAAAGACACACTTAAAAAAAAAGGAACAGTAACTCCATGACAACTATGTAGCCAAGATAACGGGTGGCACTTTTGAGAAATATAAAAACAGCTATGACTGTCTAGTCCATCTGTCCATCAGCCGCACAGAGACCGGAGTCCATTAACTTGAAGAGCAAAGGTCTCCACCAATGTTCATTATCACCTTTTGTATTACCTTGAACATGTACTTGAGCCCTTTTGGGTAATGGATGTTGAAGACGTGAGAGCAGACCCATCAGCAGGGCGAATGCGTTGGGCACATCCTTCAGGTCCCAAGAACGATATGCTTCTCCAGAATCAGTGCAATATCAATCATCTCCTTGGGGACAGGGCGTTGAGGATCCTCCTCTGTAACCACCAAGATTCCTACGCTTCATTCCTTTCACTGCCTCACTCTCTTCGTTTGGCTAATGACACAACAAAGTAATAAGAATAGATTGCAAATCAGCATTATTTCTTCAACAGATGAAAATTCAAGATGCATAGCAAACTTGGGTATGAAAATGTCTGATGCAAACTAATGTAAACCTATGTAAATGGAAGAAATTCAAATACATTACAATGTCAAATTAATTGAGCAAGGAATCCTGTCACTGCAACTTTGAACAATTCACTTGTTCTCCATTTAAGCAGATGTCTTTCCAGGTCTAGATTTTTATAACAAGACATATTTTCTAGATATCCTATAACTACAGGATCATGACTTCATTTGGATCAAAAAGATTGAGATTAGCAAGTGATATGGATTCCAGAGTGGCATTGATTCCTCACATACCTTACAAATCTTGAAGAATTGGAGGGATCCTCTTTCTGGAAATGGGCCAGGCCAAGGAGAACAACTGCTCTCTCTCTCTCTTTAGTTCTGGACAATAGAAGAGGGATACAGACCAGAAAGGACATCAGTGCTTCATAAATAATAAAAAAAAAAAAAAAATGTACACAACTTTGTATATGCAGGGAAAGGGCAAGTAGTTCCATTGAATCCATGCTGAACTTTGTAATGCCTTATTACTTTGCGTTGATTTGTTGAGGAAAAACTACAAAACTTACAGTTCCACTGCATCAGTCATGACACTGAATTAATCTTCGGTCAGTTGATTCTGAAGAAAGAAATAGAAACAAAAATACTGCATTAGTGTGGCTTAAAATACAAACAAATAGCATAGGTGTGTTGTCAGACAAGCTTGTTATTTCATGAAATGTAATGCAATTTAAGGACTATGCCCTATGTTGGAAGGCTATTTTATACCAATCAAAAATAATGCATTGGTCAGCCCTTTCCCTAGTGTACTAAAGCCTACATCTATCCAAAGAAAACAAAGCAAGTCAGTCTGATAACCCTCACTTCAACACACACACACACACACACACACACACACACACACACACACACACACACACACACACACACACACACACACACGGTAGCGTGAGTAATGAATATTTCAGTTCAGATTGAGAACTATAAATAGTTCACTTCTTCAATATTATTATTATTGATAATATTCACGTTAACGTTTCACTTCATTTAGTTATTAAAATGACGGTTGGGGAAGAGGATATGAGAGACTATAAATCTTTAGCCAAAATTCTAAGTATTACTTAGGTAGCTCCCTCCGCCGTCCCGCTGTCTCTCCTACCTACCCGGCCCCGCACCCCTCCTTCTAGCTACCTGCCTGATCAGTGCTGCTGCAGATGAGGAGAAAGCAGAGGGGGGGCTGCTCCTCAGTCACAGACTGTTTTGGCGGACACAACAGAGAAATACCTTGCCTGCTCGCCGGACAATACTGGCGTCTTTTCAACAGAAAGTCGCCAGATTTGTGGCTAGTCGCTTTAAGTGAAAAACGGGGGTTTGAAAAGTCGCTAAATCTAGAGCAAAAGTGGGCGCACAATTCATGATAAAAAAAATAGTATCTTGCTTGTTTAAACTAGTTAACGTGTTTCAACGTCATAGCTCATTTGCCACATCTGACCATATGCAAAAGATACGTTATCAGAACATGTTCGGACAAGCGTGCCTAAATTAAACCACCTCAGCCTGCATATTTAGCCATGACAGAAATTCAAAAGAAAACAACATTTCCCCATGCATGCCTTCATCCATAGATATACAGCCTTCATCAAACAAACCAGCTAGCTAGTCAACATAAGGGCTAACTAACTTAACTAACATTCAGAGGATTAGTTCGTTACTTGCATAACTTAGTTGAAGGCAAGTTCAGAATTTCTCCACATAATCATTACATAGCTAGCTAGCTACTACTAGCTAATTAATGAGCAATGTTTGTTCTTTTCCCGTAATTCTCTCTCTCTCTCACTCACACACACACACACACACACACACACACACACACACACCTAACATATCACTTAGCTAGCTAAGTTTTTTAAACTAAGGGCTTGCACGTTATACTGTAGGTTTGAATGGTCAGTTCACAGTATTTCGTTAAAAACTTTAGCTTAGTAAAAACAAAACTCAAACTATACTGAAATATTAGACCATAGAAAAAGTTAAAAGTTTACTTACGCCAACGGTCAGCTCGTTTCTCGCGCTCGGTCCTTCAATGGAGGAGACGTTGACTAACGTGGTCTGCCGCTCTGCGCATGTGCAAAAGGACGTAGCGTGGTGAACCCTGGGTGAACTTCAACTTACATTTGAGAAGACAAGCATGACTCAGTTGTGTCAACTGTGCATTAGAATTTCTGAGCAAAACACAGATATGTGTGTTATCTTAACAAAAGTATTGAAAAGTTTTGAGTTGAAAGTTGACTTGACCCCAAAACAGAAGTTGAGACAACAAAAAGGGGAAATAATTTTTTACAGTGTAGTGGTCTTTAAATGTGCTGTAGGTAGGATTGGTAAGATCCAGGACTTAGCCAAAGAATTTGAACATATCGACAACTTCTCAGTCCCTCCCCCCCTTTCTGCTAAAGCCCAAAACGGTCTTGTAAGCCCCTCCCCCCATAAGGGAGAATAAACGTGTGTGCATGAGCAGTGATTGACACGCAGTTAGCCGCGTGTCATCCCCCCCCACCAAGTCTATGGCAGCACCTTTGGGGATAAGCGGTAATTGCAGGTGTGTTTTTGGATCTTACTTCCCAGACATCGCAACGCTGAGTTGAAGCGTGAGTCTGTGAGTTGAAGAGTCTAGTCTGTTGCGTTAGCTTCGCCTACCCTCTCTGGTGGACCAACCATTGCTGGGTGATGCAAAACGCATCACTAATTGGGCACCGCTTGTGATTTTTCCCAGGAATGTCACCACAGACACTTTCGCAAAACTTAGATAGATATAAAGTGTATAGTACATTTCAAGCTTGAAAAACTGAAATACTCTACAAGGGTCTCTGTGCAAGCAATATTTTTTAGAGTCTGGAAGCCCTTCCTCTCTTACTTCGAACAAATGATTGTATCCATCAGTAAGCATAGATTCCCTGAACCCCCCCCCCGCCCCCCCCCCCCCTTTTTTCTTTCTTTTTTTTCTTGATTTTCTGTGATGTGTGTTGTCTTATTTCATCATGTGGTATTATATGTATGTTAATCTGTTTGTATGTAGAGCTGAGTGTATAGAGCATAGTGGTTTTTCACTGAGGTGTTAATTACTATGATTTGTGTTGTGATATGTAAATAAGTATGTTGGAAAATTCAATAAAAAGATTTAAAATAATAATCATTGGGCTATTGGGCATAGGCTCAAACACAGTGTTTTAGCTGCACAGAGCATTACAGTTAAAGTTTGATATGAGGAGACTAAGCATATGCTGACTGAAAAATATAATTCTGGCTCAAATAACCAAAAATAATAATGGACGTAGCTTTATTATTGGATATTACTTGTAAAAGAAAAAACTTTAATATCATGCTTTCCTTAAGCTACAAATGTGCGAACTTTTACTGATGAACCAACAGTTTGGAGAACTCTATTTAAACATGATCTCCAAAAAATCAGACAGGCACACTGAGCAAACTAATTTGCCTCCAAGTATGGCACTGGATAAGAAGTGACGGTCCAATAGTGTCCTTGAGTGACCACAATTTACTGCACGACTGGAAGCCAACAGTGGCAGTCTGCAGTGTCATGAGAAAAACAACACAAAGACAGACTGCAACAACATAAAAGGAAGGAAAAATTAAGCAAACAAGTAAGCGAGAAAGACGTAAAATGAAGATACAGTAGAAATAAAGCAAGACATGTGTGGTCCCATCGAAAGGGTCCTACGGGAGGAAAAATATGAATAAAACACAAATCATTGACCAGCTCTGCCACACTTAACAAGGAGCTCAGAGAGACAAGGTATAAGTGGAGGGAGCCGCAGGGTTGCCGCAGCAACTGAAATTAGAACCTGGGATATCAAGAGAAATGAAAATGTGTGGGACGACCCAGGTGAGAGACACAGCGAGGGGAACAGAGACGGAAAAATAACAGAGTTGCCTCCATTCCTGTGAGCACCGCTTACACAACAACGCGAAAAATACCAAATGTCACCAATGTCAAATTTTAAAAAGAAATGGCAGCAGCACATTCAACATACAGTAATACATAAAAAAACCATACATGCTCTCCTGCGGTGTGACATCATCTAAATAGAATTAAAAACACACACACACACACACACACACACACACACACACACACACACACACACACACACACACACACACACACACACACACACACACACACACACACACACACACACACACACACACACACACACACACACACGATTAATGGAGCTGTGTGAAAATTGCAGCCAAGATTGGATAACTATAGACAGTGTTTGAAATAATTCAACTTCCACTTCCAGTTATTGATTAAGTCAATTTTATTTGTATAGCCCCAAATCACAGTGAGTCTCCGAGGGTTTTTCTCAACGCCCACACCATAAAAACATCAGATCCTCACTGAAAATGAGGAAAAACTCCCTCAAAAACTCTACTTATCAGTAAACAACAGGCAATGATTTTTACAACACACTGATTAATTTGAAAGCACCCATCGCACAACAGCTGACAGGAATTTAGCTGTGAGCACTTATCAAGCACCTTTCTCAGCCTGCTTGAAGGTTGCCAAGAGGCAGATAATGCCAACTGGAGAATGGCAGTTTGTAAGGTCTGAATGTTAAAACCTAAAATGTCAATATTGGTCCTAAGGGAAAGAGTAATTAAGGCGTAAAGATCTAAAAGCCTTGTCACATATGGCTGGCCAGCTGTCACATCTGTCTGTTCATATTTATGCCAGTAACAACAACTAGACCTATACTAAAGCAGCAGCAGAGTGCATGATGGCTGAGCATTAAATGTCAGCTGACTGAGCTACCAGTAAAGGCTGACAATAGAAAACGTACCAAATGAGAAGAAACCTGGCATTTAAAAGAACACACAAGCTCCACTCCACTCATTTTAGACGTTTACTCCTGAGTGGGTTGTCTCAAAATGATCTATTCCCTATGGTTCTACTCCACACATCCCAAGTGTTCAGTGTTATGGAAGGCAGCATTGCAGAACCAACACAAGAGCACAGTATTTAAGAGGAAAGTATTAAACTGCAGAATTCCCGCAGGATGTCAGATTTTTTTTTTTTTAATCCCCATTTGGAGCAACAAGGTTGTTGGCACTCCCTCAACAACTGGAGGACATTTAGGTGCAAACTGTCAGCAAACATCTGCCCTGCTGATGTGTCAGTGAGCAAGGCACTGAGCCACTCGCCTGCTCCAGGAGAACTGTGAAATTGTCATCACAAGAATTACAGCATTGCTTGTTTGTTCCACAGTATCACTTGTGTGGCCTTTGCAAATCTTACTCAGCTTGTTTTGGTCCAAATTAGTGGACAAGTATTTGCTTTGCTGCATTCATGCATTGCCTGCTTTTATGATAACCATATACATACCAAAGCCATGCGGCAGGCAAATCAGTCCAAACAAATCCAATTGCAGTCTGTGTCCGCTATAGCTTAGCTTTGGGGACTTGCACTCTAGGCTCTTTTTGCACTGAGCTTTAACACTTCTTATCTGCTCTTTTGCAGAGTTTAGAAACATATTGAAAAAGCATTTTACTGCATCTTGAGCGCAAGTTTGCCCTTGGTTCATTTTGTTTTGCTCGGGTTTTTCAAGCATGAGTAACTGCTGGCTATCAGGTGACAACATCAGTCTCCTTATAGCCATAAAACTGCATTTCAGGGTCACTTCATGAAGGTCTAACTCCTAACATACTCCCTTGCAGTTCATTTGAGGTCCACATTTTCGGACGGCTCTGTGCAGTTATTATTAAATAACAAAGGTAATTTGAGAGCAGTGACACATTTTGTCAACTAGGGCGGATATTGCGAGGAGGGTTTGGGTGGGTTTATGATGAGCATCTTCCTACTGCGTCCTCAGTTTTCAAATGTGAAAGTGGACGATGTGTGGTTGTGCGTGGCAGGCAGCTGGCAGTAGTGACTGACAGGTCAGGTGAGCACCGTGGTCTGCTCTGGCGTGCAGATCCAGCTCCTCTGACTGATCTGAAGTGGCTTCAATTAAACGGAGCAGCCAAGTGTGAGGGAGGGGACTCTGGGGGGTGGGGTGGGGGGGACAAGCCCCAGACATGCATCTTGACAGGGGGTAAGATGAGTGGGACCCTCTGACAGGTCCTCTAATGCCCCACCAACTCCAACCTGTCTCCATTTCCTTTTAGCTAATTACTAAGTATCCATATGGAGACACGTGTCACTGTGATCTCAGCAAATTGGCTGTAACTGCAGGGTCAGCAAGGACTTTCAATTGCATATAAAAGGCACGCGCGCACACACACACACACACACACACATCTAGTCTTGCACAAAAATGAAACCCACATAATAGTTTCATCATTTTCAATACTGAAATTATTTTGAGTTTCCCGAGAGAACACAAATTAAGTAACCAGGAAATCCAATATCGCAGGCACTGCTTCACATACATCTGCAAAACCATGTTCATGTTGATTCTGCATGATGCTCTGTATGCATTACAATATAAAAAGGAAGTGATTAAAATATCCAGCATTTCTCAACAAAAAAAAACCCACACACAGATTTAATTTTCATGGATATGTGCAGCAACCCTGATGTTCGAAGACACTGCCAGAGTGAAATGCTAGTTTCACTTTAAATATGAAGGTAAATCACACTCCAAACATGTGGGAACGTGGAGAATAGATTTGAACTGTCTTAAAATGTCTCTTCATTTACCTTTAATCCAAAAAGAAAATTACCTTTGTTAAGTGTTTGATGAAACAATGAAACTGCAGAAACCTGTACACACCAGCAGGACAGTATGTCACATCAATAATGCACTATTTTATTATTTTCTCCTCTCAGCACACACACAAAATGTATGTCTTTTGGCCTCCAACGAAATAGAGGGCTATACTCTTTTCATCTAGCTTTTGCTGCTGATTTCTTGCTATGTTGCTGTTCTTGCTAGTTTTACATTACATAATTAACATGGAAAAGTTTTCGGGGGAGGCATGAAACACAAAGGGCCACATAATTTCCCCTAAAGGATAGGTTATATTGTTCATGTTTTGGCCTCTCATGTTAGCACATCCTCTATGCATCCACCCTCATTTCCCCTTCCAAAGTCCTGATCTCCTTTCTCACTTTTTAGTCTTTTATTAGAACTGTGTGCAATTTTCACTTTTAAATGACGGCTGAATACTAGTACAAACGTCTTACCCAGCTGCCATGTGTATGATCAAGTGTCTGCTGCATCCTCTGTTCTCTTGCTACTTGGTATTCTTCCACTGGTGGCCTCCTGATCTTCTGTCACCTTCAGTCTTTTTGAAGGTTTATGTTTTCTATTCAAACCATCTACCTCATTTCTCATTCTGGACCATCAATTTCGTCTTACCCACTATTTGGTTGAACGCGAGACATCTGAGAATAGGTGTATGCCTATCAAAAAGCGAAACAAAACACAGTTTGCTTAAGAAAACCTACTGAACTAAAACTTAGTAACGGATTATTATGACATGTCTGCAAAGTAGACTACCAAAGATTTTAATGCCACGTATAATTCAAAAGAACACAGCATGTCAAACAAATAAACATTTAAATTAAATTAAATGTAGACCTATTACAACATTGGTTTGTCAGCCTGGGCTGACAAATCAGTGCAGAACTAGTGATGCAACTAACAACTATTTTCTTCATTCATCGATTAGTTGTTTGGTCAATAAAATGTCAGAAATGGTGAAAAATGTTGATCAGTGTTTCCCAAAGTCCAAGATGAGGTCTTCAAATGTCTTGTGTTGTCCACAACTCAAAGAAAAAAAATATTCACGCTTATGAAACTGGAGTCAGAAAAAAAATGACTCAAACCAATTAATCGATTATCAAAATCGATTAATTTAACAGGTCACAACTAATCGTTTAATCGATTCATGTTTGCAGCTCTATGCAGAACACATGGCACCAGGAAGACAGAAATACAGCAGTTTTGTGTTGAGTTAAAACATTTTTAAGACTTTTCCAGGACCTACAGACACCATTTTAAGTCAAATGTGTCTGATACTGATATTCAACAAATGTATCATAGGCTAAAAGTGTCTCTAACACCTCCCTATTCCAGTGCACCACAGTATACTTGCCATTTCCCAATAGGTACAGACCAATACCACCTTCCCTCCCCCCATTTGGCACTCACCTAGATCAAAGTCCCTCAAACATCTGTTCCGCTTGCTGTTGCCATGACTAGCCAGCTGGACTCTGTCCGTCAGGTCTGTCTGTCAGTTGGTGTGTCAGTACTGCATGTCTGTCCAAAGCCTGAGCTTCTTGGCAAGCTGCAAACGCAAACAGCGGAAAGAATCAACAAGACTGTAGTTGTGAGAGCGAGCGTGGGTGTGAGCCAGTGCCTTATCATATTCTTGCAAGAGACTCCTTGTCAAGTTGACTGTTTGGGTGCGCATCTGTTATGTAGGAGACTTGAATGCAGAATGTTTTGAGAGTGTGTGTGTGTTGCGTGGTTGTCTGTGGGGCAAGATATTACAAAGACACGTTTTATGAAGAAGTAGTGAGGTTTTCACAGCGAGGCGGAACAAAGTGGAACAGGGGCCCTCCTTGCGTAATTACACCCAGCATTAAGCCCTAATCCAAACACAAACTGTGTCTGGACTGTATCCAAACAGCAAACTAAGCTAAGCCACAGGTGTAACCAGAGCCATAAAGGAATGCAATCTAATTTTCACGAATCACGGTGGTGCAAATAGCAATACCATTCAAAGCAGGCTTCATGCTTCTTTAATACTTCTGAGGGTATATTTACACTGACCCCAAAAAAATGGATAAAAATCTGTGTGTGTGTGTGTGTGTATATATATATATATATATATATATATATATATATATATATATATATATATATATATATATATATATATATATATATAAATAATTCACTGTATACACTGCATGTTAATGTGATGTATAAAGGCCCCACAGAAACCCATATAAGGCATAACAAAATTTTTTGGTTGTGGTTGGGGTCATGGGTTGATAGGGAATTTATTTAATTTAAAAAATTTTCTCAGTGGCAGCAAGGAATATGTAGGATTTTTTTTTTTTACAGTAGCGATGGATACTCTATTTTTTCAAAACATAGCCTACTTGTTACTACATACAGTTGTCGCTTAGTAAATTGAAAACATGGTGAGGCGTCATGTACATGCACATGTATCTGTTTTGGTCTAAAGCCCAGGACACACAGGGCCGAAAATCGGCCGTTGGACAGTCTGGCGAGGTCAGTGACTCGAATCTGTTTGGTGTGTCCCGTGCCGTCGTCAGTCTGAGGGGCTGTCGGTGTTCATTTTGGCCGACCTGACATGTTCAGTCGGCGGCAGGGCAGTCGGGACTCAACCGGAAATGGGGAGCGGAATGAGCGTGACTAGAGTCTCACAAAATCTGACGAAAATCTTTTAAACTGACCTTTGTTGAGCTGTAATGAAGACAGATTCAGCAACTGCATGGCCTATTTCTCCCTTAAAATGTTTTCAGAAACACTTTTCAGTGAACTATTTTAGTACAACATGAGACTGTATTCTGAACGAGCCACCATGACAGTCTGGCTTTGAATTTCCGGAGAAAACAAACCCATGTGACGCGTTCGTCCAATCAGCTGCCGGTTTTCATTTCTTGGGCAACAATACAGAGTAGCGCCGCCTGCTGCTATGGAGACATATTACGTTTCTCAAGTCCGTGTCGCCTCAGTGTGTTCCGAGGCAGTTTTTTGGACCTCTGGGACCCGACTGATCATTTCGACTGGCTTTTCTGCCGAGGGTCGGCCGTCTGGTTGGTGTGTGCCGGCTTTAATACATCCACAGGTTTACCAGCGGAGAGGATGGTTCGTTTAGACAGCAGCTAAGTTTACAAGAGTTTGTCCAAAATTAAAGATTTGTTGCAAACTAAGACAAACAGTTAGACTACAAACTGGCAGCTTTCATTTTAGCTTGTTTGTAAAATGTCGCTATTTGCAGAGTACAGCTGTGTTTGGTGGACAAGAGTGGACTGAAATATCAGTTTCTACATGTTTGTAGAAACAGGTAGGTGGGTATTGATAAGTATTAACTCTTTAATCATGGAGGGTTTATTGTAGGCTACTTACAGTAACGAGTGTAGCGTTAGTTCATCTGCGCCAGCGGCAGTAAATAATGTATAATCTGTATCGTTTCCAATCAGTTACATGTGCTGCGTCAAGTAACGCAAACACAGCGGCTCAGCTGTGTGTGTGTATGTGTGTGTGTGTGTGTGTGTCAATATCCCGTCTATCTTCCATAATGCAACGCTTGTATCCAAATGTGTTGTGAAGTTGTCATTAGCTTGCTGTTAGCCACCTCCATTGAGCCACAGGGACGTAACGTTAGAGCACTCTAAAGGGTGTTTACCTTTCATTTGATCGTGTTTTCTTGCTACGTTGCCATCCTCTTGAACGACATTAAACACAACATATAGTTCATGAGTGGTTTCATCTGCCCTGTTAAACATGGTGAAGCACCCCAGCAGGGTGCAGTAGCACTGTAGCTGGCCGGTGAGGGCTGCTTGAAGGCGCCATCATTCTCTCAACGCGGTGTGAAGCGTGTGTCCGCGCTATTCTTGTACATGTAGGGAACCTCGTGAATTAACCTGCAACATGTCAGCTGTTAGGAAATTCTTCAGCGTGTGTGCAGAAGATAACAAGTTTGCAATATGCAACACCTGCAAGGAAAAAGTAGGGCGTGGAGGGACGACACCAAAAACAAATTTTTTTAGTTGGATATTGGATGTGAAAAGAAGGAAATGGTTCTAACACTGCACTTTAGAGGTGTGTGAATTTCCCACACCAGAAGTAATTTATATAGTTCTATTTTATAGTGATCTATTACCTGTTAAAAAAAATTCTATATTCTGTGCAAAATGTAAAATTTTCTATTAAAGAAAAGATATAAAATAAATATTTGTGGTTAGAAAAAATGAAATCGGAATCTGCTAAAATCGGTATCGGCATCGGCCTAGAAAGTTGTAATCGGTGCATCTCTAGTCTGTAAAACCTGAAAGGTCTGCAGATTGTAACAAAATGTCTGAAGCCAAACAGCCACAGTGAAGCTCGTTGGGCTCACAGCAGCCGATCCATAAAGATGTCGGAAATTTAAGACATTTAAAGTAGAAAGAGATGGCTGATTTGAGTCAATTTCCTTTTATATCCAGCTCATAAAGTACAAAGCTGCATTTTAAATCAGGCATGAATGACTTGAAATTATGGTGATAGCTACAGAAAAGTGAGTCCCAAGTTGCCTCAGAAGTTAAATAATTTCTGACACAAACTAATACACTGACTTAAATATGGCCCAGATTTACTGAACAAAGACTTGGCTACTTTTTACACTTAGGCTCTTTGTATTCATGACCAGTATCCAAACTGCCTTTGGGCTTTTACCTCAGAGAGAGAGGAAAGGATCTACATGAATGAATGAAATATCTTAAGAGCCACATGTTTACAGATACATACCAAGGAAATGTCAATCAGATGCATAATACAGAGGTTGAGCCCTGAGAGAAATGTCAAAAAGGGAGCCTGTCTCTATGATATGTGTGTGGGCCCAACATCATCTGATCAATAGCTCGCCTGAAATGAATACGTGATCACTGACAAAGCAGGTGTTCACTCCAAACTTATAGCAAAATAGACGCAACCTGGATTAATACACCCCATTTTAAAACTCTACTTAATACCAACCTATTTTTTAGAGCTGAATCAAATAGTTTAAAGCATCAAAGCATCATTCATAACGTTGCCATTGAAATTCTAAATTAACATTCAAATGCTTTGCTAGGGTTGGGCAATAAGATATTGGAGATTGGCTGAGTACATCACCGGTTGTCTTTTTTTAGGCAATTTTTGGGGCTGTTTTGTCAGCGCTGAGCGACGGCTCTCAATCGGCTCTCCCAAAGAGACCAGCAACGACAGAGAGAGACAGCGGGGAAAAACAGCATATTTTCCCATCTAAATCAGTGAAATAAGGGTTTGTTTTGACCAAACCAGAGTTGGTAATTGTTGGAACAGTGGAAAGACTAACAAAGACTGTTTTGGTGAGTTTTTGTCGAGTTTGACTGAAGTTAGAGTTAACAAGGCTTAGTTTGGTGAAAGAGAGAAACCTCAGATTCGGAATGTGTACGGTTGTATTTTATAATAGGTGTACAAAGATTTCCCCTACATCTTTCAGATTTCAGAGACTAAACAATTAATATAATAATCATTTGTTAGTAAGCCAATGTTTTGCCAGCAATCCGATCATTTAGAACACATTCTGAATTAAGATGAAGAATAGATTCCTAATCATCATCAAGTATTTTAGGGAGGACTTTCAAATTAAAGTGGCTTTAAAATTTGTCTATATTAAGAATTGATCACGTGACTGACCTTATCTCTGGAGATTTTAACTTACAGCTTATTATTTTGGTTTTAGGGCGCACACATTTATGTTTTGATTTACTCTATCTGGTCTAATAACACAATTTTCAGCTGTAGAAGACAGCTGATGTTAGCTACCAGCAGGTGAACATAGTGGAATATTCCAGAGCTAAAGAGACACATTTTCCTCAGAGGTTGGTGGAGAAAAGATGATAATATGTAAGTGTTGTGTTCACCTTCACAAATTGTTTGTTCTGCCCCCAAGTGGATAAAAAAAAACTATTATTGCAGGTTTAAAAAATATTCTATAGTATCATGTCCTCAACTTCAAATCTCACCTTCCTTCCTCATTGTTCCACGTTTGGAAGTAAACGTTTTTATAGTTTTTGTGGGCTATAGTTTCTGTGTCCAATATACACACTGGTCAGAGGTGTGATACTGGGTTGTGACCACGGGAAATGAAGTATGACCTGGAGCTTGTAACAACCCCATCAACATTTTAGATAAGCAGGATGGGACCTGGCCTTCATGCCCTTCCTGTCTTCTCTGTCCTGTGTCGTTTCCCCTCCTGTGACTCTGGCAGTCTCAAGTGGTCATTTCGGACAGGGACAGATGACAATAGAAAATCCAACCAGTCATGCCACCAAGGCCTGACTGGTTGACCCCAGCAATGTCTGAGCAGCATGAGACAGCATGGTCCGTCTGGGGGAGAAAAAAAAAGAAAAGAAAAGGAAAATGGAGCTGCCAGACAGGGAGGTGGGAAACAAAAATACAAGAGCAGAGAAAATAGAAAGCAGAAAGATAAAGAGCTGACAAGACACACAGGCGGGAGGGGCAGGATGAAAGATAGGTCGATGTACAACAGGCTGTTGAAATAGAGTGAGAAAGACAGAGAAAGAAAAGAGTGGAACAGCAGCTCAAACAATAGTCAAAAAACAGAGGAACAAAAAAAGGAGAGTCACTAAAGGCATAGAAGACATTAAGCAGAGGGCAGTGAGGAACATGAAGAGATGGGTAGCCCAAAAAATAAAGAAAAATGTCAGACTCAATTTTTCTCTCAAAAGAGGGGAGAAATAAGGTGGAAGTAGAAAGGATTGCTCCTCTATGTCTCACCGCTCCTAAAACCTGCCCAGACTTAAAAAGACCAATCTGCAGAAAGGGACAAAACGCCAGGGGGGTTCCATCAAGCGCTTCACTACATTCAAAAAGAGCCACAGAGGAAGAATAACTGACACAATTAAGAGCATAACTGTCATCACAGCCAATCAACTCGTTGCCTCCCACACACAGGCATTGAGC